>NW_024731088.1:0-7870 GCF_018991925.1 Homarus americanus | reverse complement strand
CTAGAAGCATGTATTGCTATGAGGTAGAGGTGAGGTGTTTGTGTTAGGTTAGTTGTGCTTAGTTAGGTTAGGGGTAACATTACAAACCAGCTTTCACCCTTGAACGACAATGCACCTCCAACACAATCTAGCTTTGCACTGTGATTAATTCACCAGCGTTGCTGTCTTGTTCTCCTCCTGATATTATGATTATAAAAACCCAAATAAACATTCTCAGAGCTGTCAAGTTTCTCTGATTCCATTAAATGAGATTAAACAATGCGTACTGGGTCGTTTAGGGTGAAGATGGCTGTCAAATGTATGTTATACTGAGACTTTTGAAGGTATAGCAGGTGTTAAAGGGCCTGTGTGTGTGTGTGTGTGTGTGTGTGTGTGTGTGTGTGTGTGTGTGTGTGTGTGTGTGTGTGTGTGTGTGTCATATATACAACTTCTACTCACACACATATATATATATCTCTCTCTCTCTGTCTTTTGTTTGTTTTGGGGGGTTTGTTTTGTTTTTGTGTTTCTTATTTGTTTATTCTTTTCTTTACATTAGAATTCATATCTCTTTCAGAGTAATGCGTTACCTGTACACCAACTATCGCTCCAGAGTAATTCGTTTGTTTTGGTTTGTTTGTGTGGTTAATATTTCTTCAATTAGAAAGTAAATTTGAGATCGAATGACTTAAGTTTCTGAATTTCCTAAGTAAAATTTTTCAGGGATAGAATGGAATAAATTGTCACATTTTCGTTCTATAGAATTGTCTCGTATTAATGTATGTAAAATGGTAATGGTTTCTGTAGTGTGGGGTTAAAATTGTCATTTATTAAAAAATTAAAATGAATATTAATTTTTTTACCTTGAATGTGAAAACTGAAATTATAATGAACAATTCAATATCATTAAAAAATCAACGTAAACTCCTGAACTATGGATAATAAAACTGTCAAATAACTTAAATAAAAACGAATTAGCCAAGAACTATCAAAAGAATTACCTTCAAAGTTAATAAAACAACTATTACAGTTTATGTGTTGATGGATTGGGTTAGGGTTAGGTTAGCTGTCAAAAAGTGGTACAAGAAAATACCTGTTATCAGTGGCAATTAGGTTAGATTTGGGGTTACATTATGCTGTTGCTAAGTGTTAACTTTGGTTAGGTTATCAATACAGCATAAAAAATAACTAAAGTGAGCCAGACTTGTTAGGAAGTATGAAGCGGGCCATAAGTTTAGATTTAAATCCAGAAGTACCCAAAAGAAATACTTAAGACTACCGAAGACTCACTAATTTGAATGCAAAATTATAAATTTTGTCAGAGATTAAATTTGAGACGTATTATGTGTGTGTGTGTGTGGGTATGTGTGTGTATGCAGGTGTGTGTGTGTGTGTGTGTGTATGGTGTGTGTGTGTGTGTATGCAGGTGTGTGTGTGTGTGTGTGTGTGTGTATGTATGTGTGTGTATGTAGGTATGTGTGTGTGTGTGTAGGTGTGTGTGTGTGTGTGTGTGTGCAGGTGTGTGTGTGTGTGCAGGTGTGTGTGTGTGTATGCAGGTGTGTGTGTATGTAGGTGTGTGTGTATGTAGGTGTATGTGTGTGTGTATGCAGGTGTGTGTGAGTGTGTGTGTGTGTGTGCTTTACGACTAACACAACATAAACATTGGGCACTGTGGGCACACTTACACGTGCTCTGAACATGAACCTCATAGCACGGAAAGTTAATGGGGTGATATTTACATGTGTCTAATGTACCAACCCTAATTTATTATAAACAATTCTGCTTATAAGACAGGGCCATTACACCTCAAACTAACTCCAATAGTATATACTGTGTTATGGGAATGATGACAAGGTAAATGTGGTATCCTCGCTAGAAAGAGGAACTTAGGTCACTGATCTACAAATCACAACTGTTATGACTAGCTACTTAAAACTACAACTATTAACTACAATCCACTACACCACAATAATAAATACCTGGCTTATACCTTAATCAATTTTATTCTGTATGAACTGAATTTAGACTACGATGTTAATACCGTAATATACACAAATTGATAATATAATTGTATTCATTATATTATTGATATGATGGATAATACATATGCTATTATATCAATCTGGAACACACATTGGGTCATTGTCATTACCAATGAAGGGTTAAGACGTACCTGGCACTCTCCTGGAGCGGTTACAGGTCAACTGTTGAGTTGCCCATACCAACTCCCTCCTGAACCCTCCCCCCCACCGGAATATCAAAACAAGTTTAGAAGTTAAATTTACTGAGAAAGGAATTGAACCAGTAGCAAACAGAGAACAGTGGTGAACAGTGCTTAAGTCAGTGAGAACAAACCCCAACAGCACAGTCGTACCCAAGTTAACCTTTTCACACAGAGGTCCCCAGGTACCCAGTGATAACGGCCTGTGAGACCTGAATCCAGCGATGTATTAATCCGTCTACGAGGAAGGACTGGGACCAAACCTCACTCATATAACACCATCTGTGAGGGACTTTACCACGTCAGGTCCCCACATCTGTGAGGTTTGGTGGGCCTCATAACACCATCTGTGAGGGAATTACTACACTGCGTGACCTCATAACACCATCTGTGAGGGAATTACTACACCACGTGAGGCCCTCATAACACCATCTGTGAGGGGAATGACTATACCATGGTCCTCATAACACCATCTGTGAGGGGTCACTACACCACGTGAGGTCTTTCATAACACCATCTGGGAGGGAATCTACTACACCACGTGAGTTCCTCCTAACACTATCTAGGAGGGAGTTAGTACTATGTGTTTGCTGTTCAACAATTTACATTAATCTGTATGTTCACTGTATGTTCTTTTACCTTTCTAATGAAGGCTTTTTGTTAAACTACCAATGTATGTGTAATAAGTCATTTATGTCCAATGTATATTTTCAGTTTTCGAGCTATGGAAATTTTTTCAATAAACCGTTAATTATACATATATTATTTACATATACATACACACACACACACACACACACACACACACACACACACACACACACACACACACACACACACACACACACACACACACAAAAACAAAGGTGGAGAGGCTAATCTTCAGTGATCCTCTTGTATACATTCTGAACAATTTGTCGATAAAATAGTTTGACCTCCACAACTTTGCACATCACTTCTTTTTATGGTCCACTAACACACATACAGTGGGTGTGGAGAAGAGACACGGGTGGGGAGACGGGTAGGGGAGGAGGAGGTGGGACAGACGCGGGGAGGGAGAGACGCGGTGGGGGAGGGAGAGACGGTAGGGGGAGGGAGGAAGGCGGTAGGGGAGGGACAGACGCGGTGGGGAGGAGAGACGCAGGGGTAGGGAGAGTGGGTAGGTGGAGGGCGGGTAGGGGAGGGACAGAGTGGTAGGGGAGGGACAGACGCGGTAGGGGAGGGACAGACGGGTAGGAGAAGGAGACGCAGATGGAGACGCCATGAGTGGGAGAATACTAGATTATTCTGAACGCCTTGACAGCGTTGGGTGTGCTGACCCTGATAAACGGAGGTGGGTGGAAATGATTCTGCAGTATCGTCTATAAGAAAATCCAAACCTATCGTCCTTATAAAGTTAAACCATCGTCCTAAAATAAAAAAAATAAAATATATATCAATAAATAAAACAACGTCCTCAAGAAAACTATGTCTTATCAAGTTACTTCTGTGCATAACACAATACCAGTTGTTAATATACTGTCACTCACTACTCCTGATCTCAATAACCATCAAGGTATTTTATCGCAACAATGCAAGTAATATGTGTGAAGCGACTTGACCATAATGTTTCCAAACCAAGAAACATAAAAAATAAATAACAAAAGAGAGAGAGAGAGAGAGGAAAAGGTAGAACAAACTAAGAGAATGATAAAACTTAAATAAAATGTCATGACTAATTGATGTAGCTATAATTTCAATATAAGAGTATAATAATTGTGTTTTAGGGGGAGGGCGACCTTTTTTTTTTCTTAGAAACTAAAGTGACGAACGACATCAGTAAACAAAATTTGAAGGTATATAGAGACAACAATATTGAGTTTGATACGACGCTCAGACATACCTTAAGATTATCCCATGCGGGTTTTGGCTGAAATATATATGTCAAAGAATTAACTTGACCCACAATACACCAGGTGATCACTGCGAGTGATTCATGTCCGTAATTTCCTTCATTTCACAATGTTATAGCGCTACTGTATGGTTTGTCTGGTCATATGATGTGGCAACGTAGATGTTGGTCAATAAACATCCGCAGGTTTTAGACTGTAACATTTAAGTGTAAGCCATGAGGTATACTAGCCATATTTCTTCTCCTTGTCTATGACTGATGCGAGTGTCCTGTTGCCACGCGTTCCTATACAGTGGATGTCAAGAACAAATGACAGGGCAGTAATGTTATAACGTCATGGATTATAGAGTAACTTGGCTTCATGCACCAACACCCACTTGCCTGCCTGCCTCCCCCTACCTGCCTGCCTGCCTGCTTGTGTTGGTGCCTCTGCTAACTCTCCTTTCCTTCTTCCTGCTCCACAACTTCCAATTTACATCAATATTGTGTGTGTGTGTGTGTGTGTGTCAACGTCTGAAAGTTCATCCCATGTCAAGACTCTTCCTGAGGCAAATCCTTAACCAACAATATTTTTTTTTTCGACAAGGTTTTCGACGAATATTTCCGGTCTTTTTCCTGGATAAAAAACTAAATCATTGGTAGTTTGAACCTGTCTAGTATGTGTTCTTCATGGGTGCTGAATCAAACAAAACTAACCTAACCTAACCTAACCTCACTTCACCAAACCAATCCACCAAACCAAACCTAACCCAACCTCCCAAACCTAACCTAACCTCCAAACCTAACCTAACCTCCAAACCCAACCTAACCTCCTAACCTCCTAACCAAACCTAACTTCACCTCACCAAACCCAACCTAACTTCACCTCACCAAACCTAACCCATCCCCTCCTAACCAAACCTCACCTCCTCACCAAACCTAACCTAACTTCACCTCACCTAACTTCACCTCACCAAACCTGACCTCCACCTAACCATTATCGATTCCCTGTCACGATGCAAATATATTATAAACCTCTTGTCCAGCTCTCGTACACAGTGCAAATTTCAGAACTTGTGTCGAACGTTTATAACGGTGTGAACTTGAGCCTTGAACCCTCTGAGCCTTGAGCATTGAATCTTGAGCCCTGAACCTTGAGCCTTAACCCTGAGCATTGAATCTTGAGCCCTGAACCTTGAGTCTTGAGCCCTGAGCATTGAATCTTGAGCCCTGAACTTGAGCCTTGAGCCTGAGCATTGAATCTTGAGCCTCTAAACCTTGAGCCTTGAACCTTGAACCCTGAGCATTGAATCTTGAGCCTGAACCTTGAGCCTTGAACCCTGAGCATTGAATCTGAGCCTGAACCTTGAGTCTTGAGCCCTGGAGCATTGAATCTTGAGCCCTGAACCTTGGAGCCTTGAGCCCTAGCATTGAATCTGAGCTCCTAAACCTTGAGCCTGAACCTTGAACCCTGAGCATTGAATCTTGAGCCCTGAACCTTGAGCCTTGAACCCTGAGCATTGAATCTGAGCCCTGAACCTTGAGCCTTGAACCCTGAGCATTGAATCTTGAGCCCTGAACCTGAGCCTTGAGACTTGAACCCTGAGTAAGAGTTTGAGCCCTGAACCTCTTATTTTTTATTGCCTCCTCGTCTCTCTCCTCCTCCCTGTACTGTCCTCCTCCCTGTACTGTCCCTCCTCCCTGTACTGTCCTCCCCTCAGTCTTTCTCCTCCTCCCTGTACTGTCCTCCTCCCTGTACTGTCCTCCTCCTGTACTGTCCCTCCTCAGTCTTTCCTCCTCCCTTGCACTGTCCTCCTCCCTGCACTGTCCTCCTCCCTGTACTTGTCCTCCCTAGTCTTTCTCCTCCTCCCTGTACTGTCCTCCTCCCTGTACTGTCCTCCTCCCCGTAATTGTCCCTCCTCCTGTACTGTCCCTCCTCAGTCCTTCCTCCTCCCTGTACTGTCCTCCTGTCTTCCTCCTCCCTGTACTGTCCTCCTCCCTGTACTGTCCTCCTCAGTCTTTTCCTCCTCCCTGTACTGTCCCTCCCCTGTCTCTTTCTCCTCCTCCCTGTACTGTCCTCCCCTCAGTCTTTCCCTCCTCCCTGTACTGTCCTCCTCCCCTGCCTGTCCCTCTCTCTCCTCCCTGTACTGTCCTCCCTCCCTGTACTGTCCTCCTCCCTGTACTGTCCCTCCTCCTGTACTGTCCTCCTCAGTCTTTCTCCTCCTCCCTGTACTGTCTCCTCAGTCTTTCCTCCTCCTCCCCAGTCTGTCCTCCTCCTGTACTGTCCCTCCCTGGCCCTTTCCTCCTCCCTGTACTGTCCTCCCCTGTGCCCTTCCTCCTCCTCCTGTACTGTCCTCCTCCTGTACTGTCTCTCCTCCCTGTACTGTCCTCCTCAGTCTTTCCTCCTCCCTGTACTGTCCTCCTCAGTCTTTCCTCCTCCCTGTACTGTCCTCCTCAGTCTTTTCCTCCTCCCTGTACCTGTCCTCCTCAGTCTTTCCTCCTCCCTGTACTGTCCTCCCCGTCCTCCTCCTGTACTGTCCTCCCTCCCTGTACTGTCCTCCCCAGTCTTTCCTCCTCCCTGTACTGTCCCTCCTGGGTCTTTCCTCCTCCCTTGTACTGTCCTCCTCAGTCTTTCCCTCCTCCCTCACTGTCCCCCTGTACTGTCCTCCTCCCCGCCTGTCCTCCCTCAGTCTTTCCTCCTCCCTGTACTGTCCTCCCCAGTTCTTTCCTCCTCCCTGTACTGTCCTCCTCAGTCTTTCCTCCTCCCCTGTACTGTCCTCTCTCAGTCTTTCCTCCCTCCCTGTACTGTCCTCCTCAGTCTTTTCCTCCTCCCTGTAATTGTCCCTCCCCTAGTCTTTCTCCTCCTCCCTGTACTGTCCTCCTAGTCTTTTCCTCCTCCCCTGTACTGTCCTCCTCCTGTACTGTCCTCCTCCCTGTACTGTCCTCCTCCCTGTACTGTCCTCCTCAGTCTTTCCTCCTCCCTGTACTGTCCTCCTCCCTGTACTGTCCTCCTCCCTGTACTGTCCTTCCCTGAAGCCTTTCTCCTCCCTGTACTGTCCTCCTCCCTGTACTGTCCTCCCTCAGTCTTTTCCTCCTCCTGTACTGTCCTCCTCAGTCTTTTCTCCTCCTCCCTGTACTGTCCTCCTCAGTCTTTTCCTCCTCCCTGTACTGTCCTCCTCCCTGTACTGTCCTCCTCCCTGTACTGTCCTCCTCAGTCTTTCCTCCTCCCTGTACTGTCTCCTCCTCCCTGTACTGTCTCTCCCTGTACTGTCCTCCTCAGTCTTTCCTCCTCCTGTACTGTCCTCCCTCCCTGTACTGTCCTTCCTCCCTGTACTGTCCTCCTCAGTCTTTTCCTCCTCCCTGTACTGTCCTCCCTGTACTGTCCTCCTCAGTCTTTCCTCCTCCTGTACTGTCCTCCTCCTGTACTGTCCTCCTCAGTCTTTTCCTCCTCCCTGTACTGTCCTCCTCCCTGTACTGTCCTCCTCCTGTACTGTCCTCCTCCCTGTACTGTCCTCCTCCCTGTACTGTCCTCCTCCCTGTACTGTCCTCCTCCCTACTGTCCTCCTCAGTCTTTCCTCCTCCCTGTACTGTCCTCCTCCCTGTACTGTCCTCCTCCCTGTACTGTCCTCCTCAGTCTTTCCTCCTCCCTGTACTGTCCTCCTCCCTGTACTGTCCTCCCTCAGTCTTTCTCCTCCTCCCTGTACTGTCCTCCCCTCAGTCTTTCCTCCTCCCTACTGTCCTCCCCTCAGTCTTTTCCTCCTCCCTGTACTGTCCCCTCCTCAGTCTTCCTCCTCCTGTAC
>NW_024731087.1:0-2707 GCF_018991925.1 Homarus americanus | reverse complement strand
TATAACGAACTTGGTCTTTCCCCTTACAGGATCGTGTCCAGGAGTTTACCTAAAACTGCCGTTTCCATTCTACGGGATCCTAGGGGCAACTATGTCCAAACCAACTTGACTACTGCTGTTCGAGACCGACCTCCATCTAGAAGACAGTGGCGAGGTCACTCATCCGAGCCCTTCAGGAACACGACCTCCTGCCTGATATTGTTGTCACCCCTGCTGTTGGTTCGTCTCCTTCTCCCTGGCTGGATTTTCAACCTGAAGTGATTGCCCTCGGTGGACCGCTTCCGAAATCCCAGGTGAACCCTGTTATTCTCCGCAAATACCACCTCTCCAGGATCGCTCACTGGTCCCCAGGTAGGGTCGTCCTCTACACTGATGGTTCTGTTGACCCACTACAGGTAGGGCCGGGGCTGGTGTCTACATCTCCCGTCCTCATGCCCTGAGCCTATCAAACTGTCTCTCAGAGTTTCTGACGGGACATCCTCCTCAGGCTGAACTAATAGCCCTCCTTGCTGACCTTCTCGCTGAGGAAGAAGCAGATGGTTTCTGCCCCTTGCTTGTCTGCTGCGATTCCAGGTCTGCTCTCGACGGGATCGCATTTGGATCTGGGGAAAATAAGGACCTCATCCTCCGAATACGAGGGTTAACATCCACACTTCAGGATGAAGGCCGTCCTGTGACATTCCTATGGATACCTAGTCATGTCGGTATCTTGGGGAATGAGGCAGCAGATGACCTTGCCAAGACTGGCTGCAACAAGGCCACACCTGACTACGTTGTTCCTCGAACACTCTTACAGATTAGGACCCAAATCCGCCGCAAACAGAGAAGCTCGGGAAGCAGCCATCCCCTGGACTCCCCGCCCACATGGTACGATGTCCTCCGTAAACTTCCTAACTTCTCGTACATCTACGGGAAAGGGTCGCGGAGGGAGGACGTGATTGCTGCCCGTATCATCATTGGGTATGACTTTGCTTGGAGATTGGTATCCCCACATCCCTGAGCAACGCTCTTGTGCGTTATGCAGAAGACCCGACAGCCGCACCCTTATTCACTACCTCCTAAGATGTCCCCACACACAACCTTCCGTGACGCCTGCTGGACCACCACTCCCGACCCTGACGGAGACACGATGATCCTCCCAATACTGGCCAGATATTTTGTAAATAATATTAATTATGTGTTAAAGAACATCCTTCCTTTCTTAGGCTTTAGTAAGCCTTTATAATATTTATACTGTATATACTTTTCACTTGCCAGATGATTCTGGTGTCATTGTACAGGGGTACCTAGTGACAGCACTAGGATCCCTTCCTCTATCAAGGAATAAACAATTGAAATTGAAATTGAATATATATATATATATATATATATATATATATATATATATATTAAAAAATTTCACTTAACGTCAATTGAACCCAGAGGGTCCCGTTATGAAACCATATGAAATAACAGAACATATGGGATTAATTCCAATAGAAACCCAGCCCAACTCCAAACTCACTTCTTTTTAAGACAAATAATCAAAATAGAAATAACATCTTAATTTTATGATGGTACATGCACACAATAATACTTAAGAGAAATAGAGAAATACAGTCGCTAAGTTAATGTCCATTCAAATAATGACTCAACCTCCCCCTCTTCTCACACTACACTCACTGGCTCTTCCCTCTGAGAAATTTTTGGGGAAAACCAGGTATAGTAATAAATAATTCCTCAAACTAAAGTAGATGATAAATACATTGCTGATTCTTTGTAAGACCAGGAATATTTGAATATAAACAGTATATTTTTCACAAAAGATAAATATATTACTCAGAACAAACTTTACATCTAAAATTTGTATGTCAAAAAAAAATATATTCTTCGACTTTATCTGTCAATCAAGTACCCCACCTTGCCCTTCCCCCTCTTCCAAACCGCGTGGTCAATTTAACCCTCCACCCCCACCAATCCTCCATTCAAGAGTTTTTAACATTTAGTATTAAATAATACCTCAGATTAAGTTAGGATAATATAATTGACATTGCTGGATTCCTTGTAAGATAGGAATATTTTTGAATATAAATGTCATATATTATTTTGGACAAAAGATAACATAATTACCTAGAAGTAATTTTATCTAAAATTGTATGTTTATCTAAAATATATATGATTTATATTCAAAATGATCGCAAATTATAAAATTCAGCAATATAAATTATATTCTATTGACAATTGTATGAATTTATGAAGCTAAAACAAATATCTTCAGTTAATAAAAAAATAATAATTCTTCACAGGGTAACAGATAATTGATCGGTGGTCCTCCCTCCCCCACCCCCCACCCCCCTGCCGTCCCAAGGAGATGTGTGGGATAACCACCTAAATTTTAATAAATAATACCTCCAAACTAAAGTTAGGATAATATACATTGACATTGCTGGATTCATGTAAGATTAGGAATATTTTGAATATAAATGTCATATATTTTTGAATGAATAACATAATTACCTGAAGAACAATTTTTTATCCTAAAATTGTATATTGTCTAAAAATATATGTTGTTTTATATTCAAAAATGATCACAAATTATAAATTCAGCAATATAAATTATATTCTGGCTAGTAATTTGTATGAATTTTAAGAGCTAAAACAGGCAGTCAGGCAGGGTGGCGGGTGGGGGGTGGTGCGAATCTAAAAATGGCTCTCGGGCGGACACTCA
>NW_024731086.1:0-17942 GCF_018991925.1 Homarus americanus | reverse complement strand
TATAATAAAGTACCATAAATTCCTTAACAAAATATTCAGCTTTCTATAATTTACCCTTAACCATACTTAACCTAAACATACGCAACATTGGCTTAACAGTATATACATATTTATACAACATAAACAATCTGAAGCAAGTGGAGGTGGGAGGTAACATAAAATACTCAAGTGCAGTGCTGAGATGGCTGAGGAGTAAGGCTGAGTATTGAAGAAGATGGTAGGTAGTCACTGTGCCGTAGGTTTCCAGGATAGGTGATCCTAGTGTGGTCACTTCCCAGAGATGAACTGAACTCTCCTCGATCTGGAGCTGATGAGGAAGACTTGGAGGAGGTGACGCAACAACCAGGATATAGAGAAGGGAAACCCCGGAGTGGTAACTAAGACTGGTCATACTCGGGTTTCGTCCCTAGATGGCGTTGCTTGTGGTGCTGGGTAGGTAGATCATGACAATAGATGGCGTGGTTCATAACACACCCCCTTTCCAAAGACCTTCGTAGTGCGGGCGCAAAGGAGGTGATCACCTGGTGCGTCTGGAGAGTAGCTGCTGCATTTCCACTGGAGCTCGGGATAAGGAGTCCGCAATCAGGTTGTCCACCCCCTTTATGTGCCGGACTTGTAGATTATAGGGCTGGGTGAGGAGAGCCCAGAGGAGGATTCGCTGGTTGGGGTCTTGTTGGTTTGGATGAACGTGAGCGGGTTATGGTCGGTGAAGACTAGGGTGGTTTGTGGGCGAGATTGGAGGTAACATTCAAACGTCTTTATTGCCATCACCAGAGCCAGGGCCTCCTTCTCTATGGTCGAGTAGTTGGTCTGATGTTTTTTCAACTTGGCGGAGTAGTATGCCACAGGGTGAAGGACATCAGTGGTTGGGTCGGGTTGTACGAGCACAGCCCCCACTCCGACACCGCTAGCGTCGATTTGCAGATGGAAGGGCAAGGTGTAGTCAGGGGGGTGGACTACAGGATTGGAGGCAAGGAAGGCTTTGAGGCGGTGGAAAGACTGGTCGCACCTGTGGTTCCAGATGTAAGGGACCGCAGAACTGGTAAGGTCTGTGAGGGGTCCGGCCACGCTGGAGAAGTTACTGCAGAACCGACGGTAATAGCCGCACATCCCCAGGAAGCGCATGAGTTCCTTCCTCGTCCTTGGAGCTGGGAAGGACAAGATGGCTTTAACGTTTGCATCCTTGGTTCTCACCATACCATGCCCAACGATATGTCCCAGGTAAGTCACTGAGGCCTGGCCAAAAGCAGATTTAGCCAGGTTTATGGTGAATCCAGTCTCTTGCAGTCGTGCGCACAGTATCTCCAAACGCACCAGATGCTCGTCCCAGCCGTCCGACACCACCACCAGGACATCCAGGTAGGTGAACGTCCCATCTAGGTCCTGAATCAGGTAATTGATTGCCCTCTGGAATGTGGCCAGAGCATTAGAAAAGCCAAACGCCATAACCAAATGTTGAAAAAGACCAAATGGAGTTATAAATGCTGAGATTATTTTTGCCCTATCCGTTAGTCCCACTTGATAATATCCTTTCAACATGTCCACCGTACTGATAAATTTTGCACAGCCTATGCTGTCTATTATATCTTCAATCAAAGGTAAAGGGTAGGAGTCTGACAGAGTAGGGTGTCATACGGAGGCGAATTTTTTTGTTTGAGTTTGAAAAATCGGCCCATGGTATTAATGATATAGTTCTATGTGCAGAATCATGTGATATCTTCATATTTGAAAAGTTTTCATTTTTCGCGAGGTAAATTTTAACTTGAAATCTTATGAAAATTCAGTATTCCCACCCTTTTACCAACACCACTAAATAGCTTATTTAAAGTAAAGTAAATGTATTAGGTTAATTTATTAGGATGAAAATGATCCAGAATAGTGAAACGAATGATCTTGACACATTTATTAAATTTAATATTCCTTTAGAAAACAAAATCATCAAATACAAAAACCGGTTTTACTACACTACGACCGGTGTTGCTGCACACCATAGAGACATGTGTTTTCTTGCTTCTGTTTCTACTCATCACCTCCTGCTGACCACCTGAGCTCACATGTAGCCTTCCCTCCTCTCCTGGCTGTACACGTGACTGCTGGCCTCGCTCACTTGCTGTACACAACGCTCTATACTCTGGGTGTGCGAAGGCCAGGCAGGGACATGCATGGGGTTGTCCATGAAAGCTCTGACTTGAACATTGGTGAGGCTGCAGGTAAGAGGGGGCTCACTGCCAGCCTGGATGTTATCCAAATCTATGAGATCAGTGAGGGTCTTGGCACCTAGATTGACTTCAGGAGTCTTCCTGACCCTGAAGGAATCGTCACCAGCTGATTCGTCATGCCCAGATCCTCTCATAAGTTTCATATCCAAGTACGTTTTGACTGCCACTCTTCTCTCCTCCTCATCCTTACTGCAGAGCATTGTCTGCAGAACTGTCTCGGGATGAGCATACCAGGAAGATCTCCTCACAGTCTGCTCCGCAATCTGAACAACCTTCCTTGGCTGACTCCTCCGGAGCTCAAGCTGGAAGAGAACATGCCCTCGGACCTCGGGAGAATGATGACTTGACCTTGGTGTTGGAACCAATTTGGCAAGTAGACACTCACGATGAATTGGACAATAAGTCCAGGCCAGCCGTCTCTTTCAGTTTATGATGAGCGACCCAAATTCTGCAGAACCTGAGAGCCGCTGTGAGCCACCTCAGAATGTGACTGGACCCATCTGCAGGTAAGGTAAGTCTATCAGGCATGACCCCAGTTTGATGGTGGCACTGCAAATCATAAATCCATAGTACTGGCCAGGCATCAGGTCAGCTTCACGACAGGTATGTGCAAGCTCAACGAGTGGAGGGCCAACTGCATTTTTCAAAGCTCGGATTTATTCTAACCTGCGGCAGAGTCCAGCATCTTGCCAAGAGGACCAGACCATCTGTTGTTTGAAAGAATCTTGCCATCCAGCTCCTGGATCAGATGTCTGAGTGGCAACTCGTTGGTGTGGAGGTCACAAACAATCCAGACCAGCTTCCTCCCAATCTTCCGCTCTATCCACTGTATGACCCCCCTTTGCCACCCTGTGTTCGTGTTGGTGCTGTCCCCTCCAATGGCCTGCAGGGTCTGGTCTACGTTCCTCTCTGAGCCAGTTCACAATGTTATCTGCCACTATCTCAGCTGGTTTCCTGATGTCATCTTTCTCTGGAGTGAAATGCCACAAATACTTCCCTCCTGGTTCACTGCAGCAGGAGTAGTGTTCCTCCTGCACCATGGCAGGGAACAACTTGTCAGAATTTCCAACTTTCATGAACACTTTAGTGTCATCTCTTCTCCCATCAAAGAACAAACAATTGATTCCATTTTCTCTTATCCCCTTATCAAACTCCTCTTCTAGGTTACTGACAAGTTTCTCCTGAGCTCTCCTTACTTTGTTATGATCTATCACCAGGTGAACATCATCAGGTGTTATCAAACCACCGTCAATCCAGGTACGCTGGCCCCAGTTTCCTATACCCAGTGTGGTGTCGCATGCTGGGCCAGAGCTATGCTCGATATTCCATTTCCCGAATCTTATGCCCGAAGGTCTGGGATCATTATTTTCAATAGGGACAAGTCACCATTCTCCTGGTCAGCACCGGATCAGCCATGTAAAAGCCACAACCTGAATCAGCTTGACTCCAATCATCGGCCTTTTTTACCTCACTCTGGGCCTTCTCAAGTCTCTTTTCCTCGGCAACTCTTCTCCTCTTCTGCCTCTCTGTGGCAGCCTCCTGTCTCTTGGACTCCGGAATATCTTGGCTAGAAATCATGAGAGCCCCTATACTGCCAGTCTTCTCTCTCTCTGCTTTGACAAATGCCAGTTCGATCACAGGAATCTTCAGTTCACGCTTGCAAATACAGGAGATGTGGGCCTTCGGATTTGGCGCAGTCACGATCGCATCCTAAACCCAGACAGAGAACACCAAAATTCTGGTGTTAATTATGTCAAATAACTGGTCCAGTTGCTTGGCAAAGCTGTCCTTAACTGCAAGTTTTTTCCTCCCCAAGAGAGATATCTCTTGCCTTTCCCAACTGGCTAGCAGTCTCTCACTAATCTTCTTCTGACTTGTTATGACTGAGTGCTTGAACTGAAAGTTAGCCAGAGGCACTGTGCCAAGACAGCTTTTAATATCATATCAATACTGGCAATGTCTTTGTTTGTGTAAGTTCTTGGGTTCTTTTCACTGATTTGCCTGATTAAAACACCGTATCTCAAAGCATCTCTCAATGTAGGCAACTCCGACTTCAGGAGCTCTCTCCCAGACCCAAGATAGTGACTGAGATGGGTGGATTTTTGGTTCCTCGTCCTGACACAAGCAGCCATCGCAAATATTATCAACTTATAAATGCATCAGAATATGAAACAGAAAAAAATATTGTTACTTGGGTTGTTAAAGAATGAAGTCAGAAAGCAATGTTCACTATTTAATTGTAATGCACTAATGCAGCTGTACGTTAGATTTTCGATAAATTTCACGCTAAAATTTACCTAGCAAAAGGTTGTAAAATATTGAAACTGAAATTATTTTCTGTTTATATACACTAAAATCTACCAAAAAAGTGATGGGCCATTAGTTTTAGCTGATCTTCCCTCCTATGACACACCCTATTGTAGTAGTAAAACCAAAAAGTTATCTCTATTTGACAAAAACGATTGATGATTTGTAAAAGCTTAAACTAAACAGGGATAATTGCCTAATATCGATAACTTCTATGTATTATTTTAAGCTTCTAACTGGCCATCGGCGATCATGTACTTCATCATATTAGGTATTAATGAATTGTGAAATAGAAAAGTTAAACTAACTTAACCTAACATTAACAAATATTAACTAAGTGTTATTTTTTTTGTTACCTGCCAGAGGGTTGTGGGACCAGAGTGTGTTACCTGACCAGAGTGTGTTACCTGCCAGAGGGTTGTGGCACCAGAGTGTGTTACCTGCCAGAGCGTTGTGGGCCCAGAGTGTGTTACCTACCAGAGGATTGTGGGACCAGAGTGTGTTACCTACCATAGGGGTGCGGGCCCAGAGTGTGTTACCTGCCAGAGCGTTGTGGGCCCAGAGTGCGCTACCTGCCAGAGGGTTGTGGGACCAGAGTGTGTTACCTACCAGAGGGGTGCGGGACCAGAGTGTGTTACCTGCCAGAGCGTTGTAGGACCAGAGTGTGCTACCTGCCAGAGGGTTATGGGACCAGAGTGTGTTACCTACCCGGGGGGATGCGGGACGAGAGTGTGTTACCTGCCAGAGGGTTGTGGGACCAGAGTGTGTTACGTGCCAGAGGGTTGTGGGACCAGAGTGTGTTACGTGCCAGAGGGTTGTGGGACCAGAGTGTGTTACCTACCAGAGGGGTGCGGGCCCAGAGTGTGTTACCTGCCAGAGCGTTGTGGGACCAGAGTGCGCTACCTGCCAGAGGGTTGTGGGACCAGAGTGTGTTACCTACCAGAGGGGTACGGGCCCAGAGTGTGTTACCTGCCAGAGGGTTGTGGGACCAGAGTGTGCTACCTGCCAGAGGGTTGTGGGACCAGAGTGTGTTACACACCATGGGGGTGCGGGACGAGAGTGTGTTACCTGCCAGAGGGTTGTGGGACCAGAGTGTGCTACCTGCCAGAGGGTTGTGGTACCAGAGGGTGTTACCTACCAGAGGGGTGCGGGACCAGAGTGTGTTACCTGCCAGAGGGTTGTGGTACCAGAGTGTGTTACCTGCCAGAGGGTTGTGGGACCAGTGTGTGTTAACTGCCAGAGGGGTGAGTGAGGCGGTGTAGGTTGGAAGTGAGGCAGGAACACGAGTCTTGACCCTTAGCAAAATGAAGTGGGGAGATCATTAACCAACACGTCATCATTAGCCAGCACGTCACCATTAACTCGTCACGATTAACCAAGGCGTTGCCATTAACTAACACGTCACCATTAACTAACAGGTCAACATAAACCAACACGTCACCATTAACTAACAGGTCAACATAAACCAACACGTCACCATTAACCAACACCTCACCATTAACCAGCACTTTACTCTTATGCTACACGTCACCATTAACCTACGAGTCAACATTAACCAACATGTCACCATTAACCAACGCGTCACCAAACACAGCAATAGGTGTGTGTCGTCCGCTGTAACATTATTTAAAGATTTATTTCGTTTTGTAATGAGGAACAAATATAACACAGACTCATCAGCTTCCTAATGGGACGACATAAAGGTGGTCAGGTATACTTCAGCCGGAGACAAAAATGAGCTTAGGTTAGGTTAGGTTAGGTTGAATTATTTCATGATAGTTTTGTTGGGTCGATTTCTTAGGTTATGTTGGGTTGGCATAAGTAGTTTAGGTTATATTAGGTTAGGTTAAGTAACTCATTGATAATTAGGTTAGGTTGAAATTACATACTGATAGTTAGCAAAACAAAATTAATGTGTGTACAGTACGTGTATGATACTCAAGGCTCCTGACAGGACAGTGTGTGCAAACCACAGCTTAATGTACAATACTACATAGAACTCATGAAAGTTCGCATCTGAACTGCAGCCTTACTTACTGAAGCTGTTTCAGAGAGTAGTGAGGGAGGCGCCATACTCTAGGTTCTTGAGATAACTTGATATACACGGTTCAGTAATCAATAGGCTGTTGAAAATCCCTTATTTTAAATTATTGTATCTTATGTCAAATTATTGTCAGTGAAACAGTAAGCTATCGTTGCTCATAACTTATGAGCAACGATATGTTATGAGTCATAACATAACGCGTTCAAATATTCAATTGATATATACAATCGTACCAAAGGAGAGGAAAATATTTTATTTTTTACTTGTACCTAGTCTAAGGAATCTCATTGTTTATATTACAAAAACTGAAAGATGAGAATTTGTTCATTAGTTCATATAATACAAGTTCCAAATTTTATCCATATATATTGAGAAATATCCCATGTACTAATAAAACAAGTCATGATGCTATACACTGTAGAGCCGGGCATATTTATGACCCCTACAGGTAATTCATCATATCAGACTGCTGTACTATTAAGGTGTCAGGTGCCATTAACAACTAAGAGTGACAACAGACAATAAAAGGTGGCTTATTATTATAATACAAAGTAGTTATTTTTATGTGTCTTAATGCAACGTCATCCTTAAGGGAAGTGAATCCTGAAGCGTAGCAGTAGTTAATTTTCTTTCAATTATGAAATTATGATCAATCTGTAAGTGGTATAGATGGTAACAAGTGATCGTGGGCCCGGCTGCTGGCACGAGGAACAACATTGATGGCCATTAAAAATTTAGATTGTTTACGTCGAAATACTTTTACTTACGAAACACTGCTAGCATGTATTGGCAAGGGCAGCCCGGAACCGTCAGGAACTCCGCCGATTGGATCCCATAGGCCACCCTTCTTCGCCAATCTCCTTAGGTGCTGAAGCAACTGAGGGTCTTCAGGACTCCGCCGAGAGGGCCAGAACAGCCGTCCTCACGCCCCCAAGGAGTGATGCTAGCGAAGGTCCCGCTGGACCCCCGAGTAAGGTTGAGACTTTTCCTCTATTTCTCTTTAAGACAGAGAGGCAACACTGGCTAGTGACGCTAAGAGTATCTACTGTCATATCTTGATATATTATTACTTATTTTATAGTGGCGTCCACAACACACCGAGACTTTGGTGTTTGTTTCTGTGAGTTAAGGAGATACAGTGAGTCAACCTGAGACGTTAGTCAGCTGGTGCACAAGTTTTGAATTACGATCACAAGTACTCATATTTCATTATTTCTATTATCCTCGCTGGGTGGGAGATATAAACTAATGTTATAGTTATATAGTCCTAAGTAACTTATATAAAGTATATAGGCATATAGTCCCCAGTAATTCATGTAATGTTATAAGGCTTGTAGTCCCTAGTAACTTATTGCCGGATGCTTCCTCATTATGGTATAAGTAATATTAACATTAATTACCACTGGTTAGAGGTGTGGTGTAGATGTTTCATAGTTTAATATTTATAAACAGGCAGCTAATGAGGTGATAATCTTCACGGCCAGGAGGAGTGGTACTGACAGCCCGACGGTGTGTTCAGTGTATCAGAGGACTGTATCTGTTAACATATAGCATGAGACTTGGCCTGCTGCTGTACTGTGGCCCTGACAAGATCATGTAGTGCGGGACATCACCAGATACTCCTGCGTTGGCCTCAGACATATTCCCAAATTGATGCTGTGTCCTTTTACTGGTGGGTAGTGGACATGTTACTGCTCCAGTAGACATAAATTATAATTTATTTATTTCACGTTAGTGGGAGTAGTAAAAGTTACCTTATATTCAGAGTAAAAGGAGGTATGACCTGAACGACTGGTGATAAGTATTCAAGGGTCTTATGCTGTGTTGGTGTGTGAGTTGCTACTGAGTGAGCCGCTGTCCACAAGGACCTCTACCCACACTACGCTCGACCTGTGGATGGGCCAGTAATTATGGTTACTCACTATACTATCACCATCGACCTGTACCAGCCACTTGTAATACCCAAAGCTCACTAGTAACGTCCATTATATCGTATATTAAATGTTCATCTCTTTATTTGTACGCCATTCCATGCTAGATTATACGAACCTGGCATGCTATCACCGTGATACGAACAGTAGGCAGGATACAGTCGCCATAGGCATGATAGGTAAGGTAGAATGTAAACCAGCTTATTCATGCTACCCGTCGTCACCTCCTCCAACATTCATCCGGCGCATATAGAGCGACGACATCCACTCCTACGTGTCATCCATCAGTCCAAGTAAAATAATGATTACCACATCCATAGTGGATTATATAGCACACACACACATAATAATGGAAGCCCCTCGAAATCGAGGATGGCCGGCCCAAGGGCCTCCTAGGCGTGAATTTGTTAAAGTGTAGAAGCTGTCGCCAACACAACAACCTCACCCTAAGTTAACGAGCTGCATGACCCAGTGTCAAGGAATAGTCCGAGAAGACTGGACAGCTCGCCAACTGCACTGGCTAACCATTACCCCGGAACACGATCCGCAAATCGATTAACATCCAGAGTACCAATTACTGCTGGGTAGACAGAGGCAAATGGCATAAAGAAACTTGCCCATAGTTTCACCCTGCCGAGGATCGAACTCGGGCAGGATGCTGACCATTTCACCACAGGTCACACACACACACACACAAGACCCACGTCAATAACTCACCATTTATTACGTGGAGGATCCCTCAGGAGGCTCCTACAGTGTGTTGCCACTTTATCATCCACCAACTTACACACTATCATACTGCTCCTGGAAGACACTGAATACACCGTCGGGCTTTCAGCACAACTCCTCCTGGCCGTGAAGATCATCACTTCATTATGCTACTGTATATAAATATGAAACATCTACGTCACACTTCTTATTGACTTTCTGCCTCATTTTTACACAATTGCAGGTCACAATTGTTTCTTTTACCTTGACAACACAACATACATATAATGTTTCTCTCTTTTATTATTATTATTATTATTATTATTATTATTATTATTATTATATTTTCGCCCCCCAGGCCCTGATGTGGGTCATTGACCTGTGACCTGACTAATCTCGTAAAAAAAGCAAAAATGTGAAGAATATGTCAATAAGTTACTGGGGACTGTATACCGATAACATTACATGAGTTACTGGTGCCTATAATTATAACTATAACATTAGTTTATATCTCCCACCCAGCGAGGATAATAGAAATAATGAAATATGAGTACTTGTGATCGTAATTCAAAACTTGTGCACCAGCTGACTAACGTCTCAGGTTGACTCACTGTATCTCCTTAACTCACAGAAACAAACACCAAAGTCTCGGTGTGTTGTGGACGCCACTATAAAATAAGTAATAATATATCAAGATATGACAGTAGATACTCTTAGCGTCACTAGCCAGTGTTGCCTCTCTGTCTTAAAGAGAAATAGAGGAAAAGTCTCAACCTTACTCGGGGGTCCAGCGGGACCTTCGCTAGCATCACTCGTTGGGGGCGTGAGGACGGCTGTTCTGGCCCTCTCGGCGGAGTCCTGAAGACCCTCAGTTGCCTCAGCACCTAAGGAGATTGGCGAAGAAGGGTGGCCTATGGGATCCAATCGGCGGAGTTCCTGACGGTTCCGGGCTGCCCTTGCCAATACATGCTAGCAGTGTTTCGTAAGTAAAAGTATTTCGGCCCAAACAATCTAAATTTTTAATGGCTATCAATGTTGTTCTTCGTGCCAGCAGCCTGGAGGCCATTGGTTAATCTCTACACCCGTGGGAACAACCAAGTCGGTTGTGTACAACAGAGTCAGAGAATTATAGCAGCCTTACAGTGAGAACGGCACCAGTGTCTTAAGGCTCATTAAGGCATCACGTATCGGTTAATACAAAAGGTGTTACCAAGTTAATGGCCGACAATCCAATTTTTATTGTCATTTTTCCTTCTGATTTTTTTACACTTTAGTTTACATTTGTATTAAATTTAACACTTACTGTCATTTTTTCCTTACAGTAATACATACAAATGAAAAGCTTCATACAAAACATAACGTAACGTAACGTAACCTGCTTTAGGTATATTGGAATATCTTATGAGTGTAAATGACGTCTTATATGAAACAGTGATAATATTATTATGTGTCAATTAATTTACATTATTATAACAATAAAAAGTATTCCTTTACCCCTTCTTAGTGGACACACACACTGGCCTTAGGTGACCATGTAGGTCATCATATTAGGTCCACGTGAATAGTTTAAGTAACTTAACCTTAAGGAATATTACTTAACTCTGATCTTTATAAACACAGGATGATCATGACGCGTTATATGATATATTCTAAACAATGTAAATGTCAACATAAGTTTGGGAGAAAAACAACTAAATCTTAAGTTACTTAAAACAACAGTAAAGACTTAAACTGTACACATGAGACGAAAACAAATATCATAGTAATAAATGTAAGTAATAAATAACTAATTAAACCCTGAAACTAAATACGTATATTTAAATGTTCTTTGTCTTTTATATTATATTGTTAACACAGTAATGACTTTAACACATATTGAAACAATTAAAAGAAAAAAGAAAAAAAACACCGATCAACCTCGACCCGGAGGGCCAGATGACCCCTGGACAGCTCTGAGCTTGACCAGCACGTTCGTGTTTATATTATTATCTCGACTGAATTATATTACAAAGTCACTTATGAGTTTTTCAATGATGTTTTGATAATATTTACTTATTCTCACCTAAATGTTAACAACTAGCGTATTAAAGAATACGACCACAACTAAATAAAGGCGGAAATTCACGGAGGTAACTTGGTGTAACTGGCTAGACTCCCCAAGGTGCCACAGACCTGCCATCGTCTAGTAGTTTTTCATCGTGTAGCACAACTGAGGCTATACATACGAACACGTTTACTATATAGCTGGAGTATTTTACACGTTTCTTATACAGCCACTACTGAGAGAGGGGGAGGGAGGGACGGAAGGGGGCTACACGATGAACCCATAAATCAGGTATAGCTTGTCGAGGACGGGCTACGGGGCAATGTAAGCAATGGGGCTACTAAGACTATAGGTATAGGCTCCAAGTCCACGCCAGGCCAGGCCTGAGATGATGACGTCACTAGCAGCGTCCTCAGCGGATATTACACGACTTGTATCTCTCGTCCATCTCTCCCTGGGTGAGGAGGAGGAAGGGGGGAGGGGGAAGAGGAGGAGGAGGAGGAGGAGGAGGGGAAGAGGAGGGAGGGGAAGAGGAGGAGGGGAAGAGGGAGGGAGGGGGGAAGAGGAGGGGAGGAGGGAGGAGGGGGGAGGAGGGGAGGGGGGGAAGGGAAGGAGGGGGGGAGGGGGGGGAAGGGAAGGGAGGGGAGGGGAGGGGAGGGGGAGGGAGGGGAGGGGGGAGGGGGGAGGAGGGGGGGGAGGGGGAAGGAGGGGGAGGAGGAGGAGGGGAGGGGAGGAGGGAGGGGGAGGGGGGGAGGGGAGGGGAGGAGGAGGGGGAGGGAGGGACAGAGTGGGGGGAGGAGAGGGAGGAGGGGAGAAGGGGAGGGGAGGAGGGGAGAGGAGGCGGGGGAGGAGGAGGTGAGGGGGAGGAGGGGTAAAGGGAAGGAAGGGGAGGAGGGGAAGGGAGAGGGGAGGGGAGGGGAAGGAGGGGAGGAGGGAGGGGGGAGGAGGGGAGGGGAAGGAGTGGGGGAGGAGTAGGGGAAGGAGGAGGGGAGGAGGGGGAAGGAGGGGGGGGAGGAGGGGAGGAGGAGGGGAGGAGGAGGAGAGGAAGGAGGGGGGAGGGGAAGGAGGAGGGGGGGAAGGAGGGGGAGGAGGGGAGAAAGGAGGGGGAGGAGGGGGAGGGGAAGGAGTGGGGAGGAGGGGAAGGAGGAGTGGGGAGGAGGGGGGAGGAGGAGAGGGAGGAGGGGGAGGGGAAGGAGGGGGAGGAGGAGGAGAAGAGGAGGAAGAAGAGGAGGGACGTAAAGGGGAAGAGGAAGAAGAAGAGGCGGAGGAAGGAGAAGGAAGAAGATAAGGAGTAGGAGGAAAGTGAGAAGGAAGAAAGAAGGAGGAGAAAGAGGAGAGAAGAGAAAGAAGATGGAAGAAAGACAGAGAAGGGGAGGGGAGAGGAATGGACACAAAGCGAACAGTAACAAGTTTCAGTGTTGGTGGTGGTGGTGGTGGTAGTGATAACAGCAGTAGTCACGTTAGTAGTAGTATTAGTGGTGATTATAAGTGGTGCAGATGACGTGGTGGTGAGTGGTGATACGTGGTGGTAGTCACAGAAATGGTGGTGGTAGTGATGGCAGTAGTAGTGGTGATGATAATAGCAACGGTCACACAGTCCTGTCGTAACTGGCTGGCGGGTCTCAGGTGACACGTCGGGGCGGAAGGGGACACAACAAAGCCTCGGCATCCGTCACCCCCTCCTTCCCTCCCAGACAGTTAACAGTCACAAAACGTCTCGACCTGTAAATACCTCAGCCCTGGGAACACTCGCAGAAACCGGAGAGAGTCCCTGAGAAAACCCTGTAGAAACCGCCGTGGCCCGAGGGATGGACTAGCCGAGAAAATCATAACGAATTTCAGGAAAGCTCTTTTGGCTCCACCCGTCCGTCCGCCTCATGGGAAAAGGTTTTCTTTGCCATTTTAAAAGATTTGGAGCCACAATGAGGGATTTTTCACCGCTAAGGGTAAGGGTTAGAGGAGGTGGTGGGGGAGGGGGGGATGTAGAGAAGGGGAGGGGGTGAAGGGAGTGGAAGGAGTGTATAGGGGGAGGTAGTGAAGAAGGAGGGGGTGGACGGTGGTATCCCACACACCCACTTATGTAATGGAGGTTTAGAATGCACTACCAAACACACTTATCATATACGCCTCAAAAATATTATCACATCATCACTAACTAATAAAACACAAGACTTGGTGAGTTATGTGTGAAGGGGATCATTCAGGTGGTGTGATAATACAATGTGAGAGAGAAACTTCACTAAATGGAGGAGGAGACACACACGTCCTCCCCCATGGCTCCCACACACTCGCCGATAAATTACGTTCCGACTTCTTTATAAGGACCTTCCTGTTACCTGAATAACCCGGCAGCTGCAGCATCAACCAATGGGGCGCCGCGCATTACCGCCGGCCTCCAATAATTACACCACATCCAGGAAAGGGGCGGGTTTTGGGATTGATAAAAAACGCGCCATTCCCACTCTCGCGTGTGATTGGGCGAGGAAGGAAGATGATAAAAAGAGGCGACTGTGATTGGCTGGCACCGCGTGTAATCACATATGACATGATGAAGATGATGATGGTGTTGCGATATGAGGAAGGTGTGTACTAGTGTGTGGTTGGTGGTGGCGGTAGTGGTGACTGGCATGTGTGACGTGTGTGTGTGTTGGCTACTGATGGCGACCCTCTACACTGCCCCTGTTCCCACAACCACCCCCACCGCGCCTCACCATCGCTCCACACTACCCTCCCATAACATATAATTACAGTATATAAGTTATTAATAACAGCAATTTAGTATTTATTATAGTTTTTCGTATAGAGAAAAACACGTAAAAACAACATAAGATAAACTGGACAGTGTCAGATTGTGGGTGTCGGGAAACGTTGGAAGTGTGTAGTAGTAATAATAATTAACGGTTTATTGAAAAATATGGCAGGCAAAAAACTGAAAATATAAACTAAACAGAGATGAGTGGGTCACTTTGTTGTCAAGAAATACATAAGTAATATTAGTGGTAAATAATATTACTTGTATATGATGACAAGGAGGACTGGGTCTTTTAACAGTTTCAGAACAGTTACGGTACTAAAGTGAGATAGACAAGGAGTGACTACACCAACACCCCCCACAAACCACCCCTCACCAACATACCGCACTACAACTACGTCAGAAATTATAAGACGCACTACAACTACGTCAGAATGTATATACTGTAACGCACTACATTTACGTCATGTGTGTTTTAGATGCACTACAGCTACGTCAGAATGTATATAACGCACTACATCTACCTTCAAGAGTGTTTTAGTCTTTTAGACACACTACAACTACGACAGAAGGTATATATAACGCACTACAACCACGTCAGGAGTGTTTTAGATGCACTACAACTACGTCAGATGCATGAGGCACACTACAACTATGTCAGATGCATGACACACTACAACTACGTCAGATGCATGATACACTACAACTACGTCAGATGCATGGCACACTACAACTACGTCAGATGCATGGCACACTACAACTACGTCAGATGCATGACACACTACAACTACGTCCTAATGCATGATACACACTACAACTATGTCAGAATGCATGAGACACACTACAACTGCTTCAGAATGCATGAAGCACACTACAACTACGTCAAATGCATGACACACTACACCTACGTCAGATGCATGACACACTACAACTACGTCCTAATGCATGAGACGAACTACAACTTCGTCAGAATACATGAGACGCACTACAACTACGTCAGAATACATGAGACGCACTACAACTACGTCCTAATGCATGAGACACACTACAACTACGTCAAATACATGAGACGCACTACAACTACGTCCTTATGCATGAGACACACTACAACTATGTCAGAATACATGAGACACACTACAACTACGTCCTAATACATGACACACACTACAACTACGTCAGAATACATGAGACGCACTACAACTACGTCAGAATACATGAGACGCACTACAACTACGTCAGATGCATGAGACGCACTACAACTCCGTCAGTTGCATGAGACGCACTACAACTACGTCAGTTGCATGAGACGCACTACAACTACGTCAGGATGCATGAGACGCACTACAAGTCCGTCAGTTGCATGAGACGCACTACAACTACGTCAGTTGCATGAGATGCACTACAACTACGTCAGGATGCATGAGACACACTACAACTACGTCAGAATACATGAGACGCACTACAACTACGTCAGAATACATGAGACGCACTACAACTACGTCAGAATACATGAGACGCACTACAACTACGTCAGAATACATGAGACGCACTACAACTACGTCCTAATGCATGAAACACACTACAACTACGTGAGAATACATGAGACGCACTACAACTACGCCAGATGCATGAGACGTACTACAACTACGTCAGAATGCATGAGACGCAGTAATCTTATATACAGATAACCTGGAGGAGACCCTAATATATCAATACTAATAACAATAATGTTGTCAGATCATATTACTGATTTTTTCCGATATGTTGGTAGCCCTGATAGCTGCCTGACGTCATCAATTAGTGTTAAAAAGTAGGCACAATATTTCCGTGTTCTTGAGATATATTTTAAGTGTACTTGGAAAGGTTCATAATAAACGCTATGTTAACAAAAACTTATAACTTTTATATGTTAATGTAAGTTTCTGTCATTTATAGTGGGTTTGGTTACCAGAATATCACTTAATTGTAAAAGTAATATATCGTGTATGTCCGTGTTAACTGAAATCATTACTTTAATCTGTATATTTTAACTAATACGCGCCTGTATACTTGAAATTATTAATAGTTTCGGAGCAATATTATAGTATTGATATGTCAAAAGTAAATAGTTCGTTCCAAAATTCACGCTCGAGTGTGTGACTATGTTATTACCCAAAGAAAAATTATGTCCACTAGTAATCCTTCAGATACACATAACTGGGTTAAAACATTCATATTTTTCGTAGATAAAGGTTGGCAGATAACATACTGTAATACTAGGAAAGCGTACATTAATGACAAAGTATTCTCATACAGCCACTTATTATCATTCTCGTATATATCCGATAATACTGTGGCAAGATGTAAAAAAAAAAAAAATTAGCGAAATTAAAACCAATTCCTCTCTCCCCCCCTCCTCCACACACAAGTGCATAGGGTCACCTCAGTAACGGACGAAGAAACACACCTCAACCACAAGACCATTTTATTCCCCGACGTTTACGTGCATCCCACTCCTCAGCTGAAGCCATAAGTCCTGACCTGAGTGGGTACCTTGACATAACGTATATATCAAACTACGGGAACTGTTTACATATAACATAAGGTATTTTCTTAAGCACACACCTAGATAAACGAAACTGAAGGAAGGTCAATTATAATACATTTTAACACTAACTCATAACTCTGAGGAGAGGGGCTAAAAATTATAAGCTTTTCGTTCAGTGAAGGTTTTATGTGGAGGGTCGAGGTGGAGAGATGACAGACCACACAGGTCTGATGTAAAGACTGTCATGTGTGACGAGGTCCACACACGCACGCACGCACGCACGCACGCACGCACGCACACACACACGCACGCACGCACGCACACACACACGCACACGCACACACACACACACACACACACACACACACACAGAAATTGAAAAACAAAATTAGCCTTCAAATACCTTTTTAATACACCCTGTAACTCTCTTAATGTAAATAACCGAAATAATGTCAGGGGGATGTTTAGGGGAGGTGGTGTGACGTAAGGGGACGTAGGGGAGGGGAGGTCTCTGTGCACTGGACAGAGGATAGGGGACAGTTGCACCGCCACACTGTTGTGTTAAGTAAGAAATACTCAAGATCTGAATGCTAATACTTACCATTTGGTTGTAGTGTCATTGAGATAAACAACATAACATTATTACAGCCTGTCTGCTATAATATGTGGACATTAGTCATGCTCTTCATGTCAACTTTGGGATAAACCTGAGCCATGACGAAATGTGCCTAGGCATGAAGAGAAATTTTATTTATGAGTGTTTTTTTTGTGTACGCTACAAAAATATACTATACAATATTAATAGTGAAAATATGTGTGTAATGATCAGAGGTGATGCATTTCCCGTTACGTAAGTGAGATTTGGTAAACAAGTAGAAAATTAGGTGATTGGACAGAAATGCGGCAGGTAAGACTATTGACTTTGTCTCACAATCCTAGGCACCACGCCACCACCACACCACACTCCATAAAGCCTGGCACTATAACACCTTAGACTTTGCTTGAGGATAAATAAAGTGGTAGATTTTTTCCTTTTTCAGCATTACATTGTCACTGCAGGACAGGTATTATTTACTCCACGTTAGGTGAATGAAAAGCGTCCATACTACACTAATTATCTATGTTAACGTTGCCGGGCACATGTATGGAGACAAATTATATCATTGTGGTCCCAGGCTACTGTGTGCACCTCATGTCTCACCGAGTAACTTAGAGGCTTCAGATTCACGTTCAGATACTCGCGGGAGTTCACACCTCATGGAAAGAATGGATTGACAACGCTGAGTGTACTAGTCGGAAATGTCCCCAACTGTACATACAAAAATGAGATACTTTGGTTATATAATTAGGGACGAGGGGATAATAACAGAAATATTAATGGACAAAGTTGAGTGTAAGAGGGCCAGAGGA
>NW_024731085.1:0-4841 GCF_018991925.1 Homarus americanus | reverse complement strand
CCCCAGTACTAAGAAATATATCCCTATAGCATGAAAGCCTTATAATGATGCTTAACCACAAGAAAAATAACTAATGAGCATGATACTATTATACTCTTTTACCCCTGAGGTATAATTATACTCTCTGAGGTTAAGCAAATTAGGAAATTGTATCTGATTATATACTTACTAACTGGTGGGACCATAATTGACCCACCTGGAGTTAATATAATTTGGTAGGTGTTATATATGTGTGTGTGTGTGTGTGTGTGTGATATATATGTGTGTGTGTGTGTATGTGTGTGTGATATATGTGTGTGTGTGTGTGTGTGTGTGTGTGTGATATATGTATGTGTGTGTGTGTGTGTGACTTTTGGTTCGTTGAGCAGATGGAAAATATTAATTTTTTTATGTATGTTTTTTTATCGCGTTATCTAGCTATCTGTCTGTCTGTCTCTCATTCTATAAATCCAGTTACTCTCCTCCCTCCCTATTTCCCCCACCCTTACCCCTCCACCCTCACCCCCACCCTTACCCCCACAGACAAACAGACATAAAAATTCATTAAAATATTCCAGTAAAAAATAAAATCCCCAAAAATAACCAAATGTAAGAATTAAACGAAAACAAAAATATTAATATAATCTTAAGAAAAAAAAATATCTATCCTTTAAGTGAAAAACAAACATGATCAGATATTTTCACAAACTTGTATAATTACTTTTACCCAATGATATTTTTTGTTCTTAATAAATTGAGTATTAATTTATAAACATATCATTTTCATTGAAATTTTATAATTAAAAAAAAAAAAATTCGTGTGTCTTGTTGTCCCTTCAGTCTCCGGCATGAGGACATCTGCAAGGAGCTACCACCTGCTGGGGTCCTACACACGATGTCCCGAGTGACTCGTGAAGGAGGGAATGATGTGGTGAAGGGCGCAGTCAGCGTAAGAATCCTTCACCTCAGTTCTGCTTCATGTCAAGAGATGCTGCTGTGTCGTTTAGACAGAACATTTTTTTAAAGAATTGTGCGACGAAAGTTCTCAATTTCTCACTTTTTTTTTTACTTATCTTCAGATGATAACAGTGTGGCAAGCGACGTATAAATTATATTAGCTGTTATCTCAAGGACCCAGACGCCCTAGAACATACCCACCTGTCTAATGATAACAGGTGTCTGTCTACCGATTATACAGTCTATCGAACAACAGTACTCCCTGCCTAAACGACGATAGGTGTCTGTTTAACAGGTACAAATGCCTTTCTAACGAGAATGGTGGCCGATAACGACAGGGGTCACCAAGCTAACGAAGGTAGACGCTGTCGTGCTGGCAACCTCTCCAATCTACAAGCTCAAGTCCCAGAGGAGGTTGGAGGACGAGCCAGCCAGCCAGCCAGCCAATAGTGACAAGTCCAGTGGATGACACACATAAACACACAGCTCCCCCCCCCCTGCTGGTGCCACCCCACCTCCCCCTCTTCCACCACTCTTGACCTGTGACTATATGTGCCTCAACACTTGGCACCTGACACTCTAACCTTCGCTAAACGGATAACTTGAAGGATAATAATGGAGTTTTTAAAAGAAAGTTAATCAGCGTCTTTTTTTTTCTCTCTCTAGTAAAACTATTTTTTTTTTGCTTGTGTGTCTATTTGACTTCCGTGTCTGACTCACCTGTGTTATATAAACCTTTTAACTGAGATACCAAAGGAATTACCTATAAGAAAAAAATATTACTAACCACAACAGAGACAAGAACAACAATAAAGAAGAAACAAAAAAGACAATAAAATTAAAACCAAAACACTGGATCACCCATACTTAGTCGCCGCCATAACCAGAGTGACTAATCTTCCATAAAGTTTGTATACATATTTTAGATCACGTGTTGAACTGTGATCTTCTGACGGAAATATGACTCGCTAACTTGAGATGTGACCGAGTGTCCTTATGCTGACATTAAAGTGGTCAGAGGAGCATCTCTCATGGTCGGGGGCCCTGTTTAGCATGGTCGAGGCCCTTGTGGTGTTTATCATGGTCGGGGGCCCTGTTCGTCATGGTCGGGGCCCTGTTTATCATGGTGGGGGCCTGTTAATCATGTTGGGGGCCTGTTCATCATGGTCGGGGCCCTTTTCATCATGGTCGGGGCCCTGTTTATCATGGTTGGGGGCCTGTTCATCATGGTCGAGGCCCCTGTGATGTTTATCATGGTGGGGGCCTGTTTATCATGGTCGACAGCCAGCGTTTCTTCTCATGGTAGGTGAAACTAACGCCTCCTTTGATGGTCGATAGCCCATGGCCTTCCTTCACGTCGACTTCCAAGGCCAGTCTGTCCTTTATGGCCGAGCACTCGACATGTAAATATGGGCAGAAACTAACATATCCTACCTGGGTGTAACATATCCTTAATCGACACACCCAACACACCTTAATACATATCCTTCTTGGTCGACACACCCAACACACCTTAATACATATCCTTCTTGGTCGACACACCCAACACACCTTAATACATATCCTTCTTGGTCGATACACCCAACACACCTTAATACATATCCTTCTTGGTCGACACACCCAACACACCTTAATACATATCCTTCTTGGTCGATACACCCAACACACCTTAATACATATCCTTCTTGGTCGACACACCCAACACACCTTAATACATATCCTTCTTGGTCGACACACCCAACACACCTTATTACATATCCTTCTTGGTCGACACACCCAACACACCTTCATACATATCCTTCTTGGTCGACACACCCAACACAATTTTAGCAGATATCTTCTTAAGAACAACGCAATACACTCTAGTACATATCCTTTCAGTCAGCACACCCAAATACACCTTAATACATACTCTTGGTCAGACACACAATTAATAATTTAATATATATCCTCTCTTTTGGTCGACATACCCAACACACCTTAATGCATATCTTGGGCTGACACACCCAACATACCTAATACATATCCTGGTCGAGAAATATCACAATCAAACATAATTTTAATATATATCCTTTCTTTATTTCACACCCAAATTAATAATTTAATACATATCCTTCTTGGTCGACACACCCAGCGCACCTTTTTTAACTATCTTCCTATTCTTGAACAAATCTTTACAATCAAACATTTAACAATTCCACTAAGAAACTTCAACAAACTTTCAAGTACTTTTTTTTTCTATTATAATTTTGTTGTTCTCGTACTATAACCTCCAAAGCTTCTTTATTTACACCTTCTCCCTCCTCAGACGCAGCATGACTGAGTACTGAGCCGTCGTCAAATTCGTACACACTTTAGACAGTTTGAACCTTCGTGAAATCATAATCTAATAGCTTTCTGGGATTTGCTTCTGAAAAATTTTGCTTTATCTCGCCTTAAGAATTCAATTTCTAGAAGTTTCGAATGAGTATTTATCTGTCCAGGGCTGATTACTGCGTCTCTCTCTCTCTGAGAAAGTCATGTCACCTCAATATTGAACTGACAGCATCACTGTTTTTCACTGCTGAGTCATCTAGTTTGTAAACAGATGTGAATAAATGGTGATAGAGATGATGATGGTGATGGTGATGATGGTGATGATGATGATGATGATGATGATGAAAAAAAAAGAAGAAAAACAAAATGAAAATCCAAAAGAAAAACAAAAAAAAACAAAAACTGAAAATCAAAACATACATCTAATCCTATATATATATAAATATATACTTTAGAATATAAAAATTTCCTCAATGTAAATTTATTCTTTAAAAAAATAATCCCCATTTTCTTAGAAACCTTCGAATAATTATTTTTCCTTCAGTTATAATCTCTTAATAAACGATGTAAATAAAGTTAAATATATATTTCTTCATAATTAACACTAAATAACGCACCAATACCGTATCCTATCACACTGTAAGGTTTATTTTAGAACAAATTTTTAATCTGTTTACGTTTTGTGGAATATATCTCCCTCCCCCCCCCCCGCCTGTTTTGGTCTTGTATACAGCGGGTTATTAACGTGTATCATACAAGCTTTGATCTTAGTGATAACAGGTGACCAGAGAAGCAATAAATGTTGTTAAAAATGATCAATAATAAAAGTAGGAAATTCGAGTCTATTGTTTTTATTGTGTGTCCTTATACATACATACATACATACATACATACATACATACATATACTTTATCCCTCTCATGTACTCAGTACCAAGATGACCTGACCTCAAGAATCCATTATTCACCTCATTATAATTAGGTCAAGGTTAATTAAGACCAACATCCACACAGGTAAGTTAATGAGAGTTAATGAGATCGACTCTTATCTGTTGATTATGGTAAATAAATAATGTCCTAACTGGTTAATGCCCTAATTTGCATCTCTACCTGAAGATGTGAGAAAGTATATAACTGATTCTCTTAATAACGACACAAAGGTGGATTCTAAGAGGTCAATGAACACAAGCTACACCTTAATTAGACAGGTGAGAATATATATCTACCTGTGTTACCTTTATGAATGGTTAATGGGGTTAATAACGAATAGAAAAAAACACATAAAAGGAATCGTTGTCATTATTCCTAGTTAATGGTAAAATAAACGTACAATTCTTGGAGATAATATTGACAAAGAGAATGAAACTATCTCTCAAGTGGTTATAAAAGAAAGATAAGATTCTAGTCAGTATCTAGCTCTCTTTAAATGAATAATGTCTCTCATAAGCAAGACATGAATCAGACGTAACTACTCTGTGATGACATTAACAAGCGATAATTAACTCCGGGTAGCTAAGTCTTTTTCTTAAATATTTATATCAATCAAGTACTGTTTTAGTACTGGAACGACGGAAGACTTCATTTTAAGGT
>NW_024731084.1:0-15826 GCF_018991925.1 Homarus americanus | reverse complement strand
GTTAGAAAGAATATACACTGTTGAACTATACACTGAAAATATTATGCATTGTAGAAAGTTAACGGTACACTGAAGTAATTATGTCCTGTAATCAAATTAAACAATGTAAATTTTATGTTGTGTAAGTCAACAAGTTTTAATGATGTAAAATAAGTTTCTACACTGTGAATAAAAACCAGGGTAAAAAATATCTTTATTTCTTTCTCAGTTACTACTTTCTTTGCCACTTACCTTACTCCTTCCTACGCACTTAATTTCCTTCTTTCCTCTTCATTCCCTACCTCCCTACCAGCCAACCTCCCTACCTCCCTACCAGCCAACCTCCCTACCAGCCAACCTCCCTACCTCCCTACCAGCCAACCTCCCTACCAGCCAACCTCCCTACCTCCCTACCAGCCAACCATCCAACCTCTCTGCCTCCCATCGGAACCAACGTATGTAATATTATACACTGAGACGATTGTTGTAAAATGAAAGGTAATGAATAGCGTACGTCATTAAAGGGTAGATTTAGCTGGAATGCATAACAAAAAAGAGTAAATGAAAAACACAAAATCAGAATCTTGAAGTGTATAAGAAAGCAATTTAATGAAAGTATTATGTAGAATTATTCATTGAACGCGAATCACCTTGAGGAAATTGAAAGGGAGCGAGGAGACGTCCTTTGGTGAGGTGTGGTGTTAGGAGCGTGTAGGTAAACCAGCTTAAACCATCTCCCTACACGTCTCTTGTTCTATAAACCCACATTAAAACTAATCGACAAACTTTAATCAAGATAGATTACAATTTTACTGATTGTGTAAAATTGTAAAACATGACAGAGAAGAATTTTACTGTGTGGCCAAAGAGTCAGTCAGTTGTGTCAGGGCGAAGCGTGCCAGGCAAGAATAAATATCAAGGTGATAAAGAATTTAAGTGTAGTGGGATGAAAAATCAAGCTCAGGCAGATCGTCCTTAGCTGGGGAAGAAATAATACTGTGGCTGCCATTAGTTTAGTGAGGCTTCATAGGAAACACACTAATCTGTACTGTTGGGGCTAACTTAGGGCTTTGAGAAGAAACACACACACACACACACACACACACACTCACACACACACACACACTCTCACACACACACACACACACACACTCACACACACTCACACACACACACACTTGAATCAGTTTAAAGCCACTAAGGATATTTTTTGTTAACATTGCCTATTTCCCATTTCTCCGTTCGTCACCCCGACGCTTCGAACAGATTACCTTTCATTGCGTCCCTCCTCCTCTTCCTCCTCCTTCTTCCGATTATCACCACCACAGCGAATATAAGATCAAGAGAATCAATAGACGCGATGCTCCTCCTCTCTGGAGCTTTGAAAAAACAAACAAAAGACCATCTGTTTAAACTCCAGTAAGTAAGGTACAACGATGTGCTTTTGTTTCTCGTTCCATTCCAAGAATTGCATTTGGACTTTTTTCTTCATCTTACTCACATTTCTATCAAATAGAATAGTGGATATTGTGCCTATCGGTTCAGTTTTAGATATTTCGTACGTGAAACAAAAGAGCATCTGTGAAACTCCTCTTCGTAATCTACAGTGATGTGCTTTTGTCTTCTCTTAAACCAAAAAAATAAACAAAGGGAACAATTTTCGCATCTCTGGCAATGTTATCAGAGTAAACAGTGAATATTGTGTGTGTGTGTTTGGGTTTAGTGTAGTCTAGTCCTCACATTCCCTCTTATCCTACGTCTGAGCCGCCTGCGTTTGTCTTTATTTATGACGACTATCAGAAAAAAGGGGTGTGGTTTTTTCCTGTGTTGGCGATGATTTTAAACGACTGGGCTTCTTTTGAGTGTCGTGTATTGTGTGTGTGTAAGGATGGGTGTATGTGTGTGTATGAGAGGATGGGTGTGTACGTGTGTGTATGAGAGAGAGAGAGAGAGAGAGAGAGAGAGAGAGACGCAACAAACTAGTTCCTACCACACACACCACCAAGTCGTAAACATAAAACTTCTCTTCTTTTTTTTTCCTTTCGATCCTAAGTTAAATGTATTTATTTTGACTGTATTTTATGGTGTGGTCTTTAGTGTAGAACAAATATTTGACCACCTACGAACGTGTTGCTGCGTTTAATCCCAGGCTAAAGGCTTCATGTGTGACAGAGCAATCTAGGGGGAAGGAGGGAGGTGAGAGTAATGTAAACAATACGAGAGGAATGTATAATTCTCTAGCTAAATTTCCATCTCTCTCTCTCTCTCTCTCTCTCTCATAATAGATAACCTTCAAGGCCTGTGTGTTTTACCTCGCCTGCTGGCCACGGGCGACAGCTTAAAGGGGTCAGCTCTGTTTGGCTATTTAATATAATCTGCCCATTGAACGATTCCCAGTTATAATGGTCCCTTGTCCTAGTGGGCACCTGATGTAATGGGTCCCAGTACTAATAGGTCTCAATCTTAATGGGCCTCAGTCCTATTGGGCCCCAATGCTCTTGACCTAATGGGCTCTAGACCTAATAGGCTCCAAGACTAAATAACTAATGGACCCCAGAATTAATGGATTCCCACCATTAGGAGTGATTCCAACCTTAAGAGAAAATGGAATAAAATAAGAAAATAATGAAGAGAAAAAAATAGTTTAGCCAAGAGTGAAAATGAAAAAAAAGTGAAATAAAGAAAATGTACAAAGAATGAAGAAAAACGCAATGCTAATAAAAGAAGAAGTAACAAAAACGAAATTAAAAAGAATGAAAAGACGAGAGAGAAAACTAGAACAAGAAAAATAAAACTGAAAAGATATAAACAAGAAACATTGAAGAAAAGAATAGAAGAAAAGAAAGAGAAGAGGGAGAGAAAAAATAGGAAAGAAAGAGAAGAGAGAAAGAAAAAAATAAACCCTTCTCGCTCTCTGGAGACTGTCAAGGTAAGAGCAGAAATTAATGACGATCTCCATTCGATTAACGGGGAATTGGCTTCGTGTAACCTCCTACACCTAATTGGCTCTTGAGGTCCTGTTAGATAATTAGACGCCAATATGTGGCCAGGATAATGCTCGTCCATGTGGAGGTGAGACAGCCCATGTGGAGGAGATTCAGTCCATGTAGGGGAGAGACAGAGGGGGGAGAATGTGTGTTTTAGGGGAGAATGTCTTTATAAGGAAATAAAATAGGGGAGCCACTGCCTAATGTGGAGAGACATAACGCCTATGTGGAGGGACAGAACGCCAATGTGTAGACAGAACGCTTATAATTATCGAGAGACAAAATCACACAAAATCCCTAACTAGTTGTGGATGAACGCCCCCTAACTACTTAAGTTACGACACGAGGTTGGGTTAGGGTAGGGGGTAGGAAGTGTCGAAATTGCACAAGGGATTCTTAATGTTGCTAATGAGTTTTTCTAATACCCAGTTAAGTGGAAGGATAAACAACGGAACTCTGTGGATTATCGGGGCAAGAAATTCGGTTTTTGATTAATTTTGGTCTGTCTCTCTGTCTGTCTGTACACACACACACACACACACACACACACACCAATAACAAATATCTCGTGGGAAAAAAACTTGTCTGTCCTGATCCTGATTCGTGGCGTCAAAAGAGGTCATCTACTGTCATCTATTCACTTGTCTCTTATTCTTGGTTTTCGTTGTGTAAGGTAAGGATAGCATCCTCAAATGGATTAGGGCGTAACCATTGGAGCAACATCACAAGTGGACCATGGGGGGATGGGGGGGGATTCCACGCCCTTACCAGTCGGTGGGTCCTGATACCTTCCGTTGCCAACTACCGGATGGTACCATTCTCCACCTCCCAGGATGGGTGTGGATGGGTGATGGGGGGATTCCACACCCTTCCCAGTCAGTGGGTCCTGATACCTTCCGTTGCCAACTACCGGATGGTACCATTCTCCACCTCCCAGGATGGGTGTGGATGGGTGATGGGGGGATTCCACACCCTTCCCAGTCGGTGGGTCCTGATACCTTCCGTTGCCAACTACCGGATGGTACCATTCTCCACCTCCCAGGATGGGTGTGGATGGGGGATGGGAGGATTCCACACCCTTCCCAGTCGGTGGGTCCTGATACCTTCCGTTGCCAACTACCGGATGGTACCATTCTCCACCTCCCAGGATGGGTGTGGATGGGGGATGGGGGGATTCCACACCCTTCCCAGTCGGTGTGTCCTGATACCTTACCGTCGATGTTTGACTGATGAGGGTTTTTCCACCTCTGTGATGGGTGTGATAAGGGGACGGATTTTTTTTAATTTTTTTTTATTTTTTTTGGGGGATTCCACACCTACCCTTCATCCTCTCACTTTTCCCAGTCGCAGGGTCCTGATACCTTACCGTACACCACCCTACACCACCATACCCCATACTACACCACCCACTACACCCCCACTACACCACCATACCCCACACTACACCACCCTACACACACACTTCCTAGTCGGTGGGTCCTGATACCTTACCGTACACCACCCTACACCACCATACCCACTACACTACCCACTACACCCACCCATGTCCTCTACACTACACCACACCCCACACACACATTCTTCCAGCGTCGCAGGGTCCTGATAATTCATCACCCTACACCACCATACCCCATACTACACTACCCACTACACCCTCACTACACCACCATACCCCACACTACACCACCCTACACACACACTTCCCAGTCGGTGGGTCCTGATACCTTACCGTACACCACCCTACACCACCATACCCCATACTACACCACCCACTGCACCCTCACTACACCACCATACCCCACACTACACCACCCACTACACCACCCTACACACACACTTCCCAGTCGGTGGGTCCTGATACCTTACCGTACACCACCCTACACCACCATACCCCATACTACACCACCCACTACACCCTCACTACACCACCATACCCCACACTACACCACCCACTACACCACCCTACACACACACTTCCCAGTCGGTGGGTCCTGATACCACTGCACACCACCCCACACCACCATAACAATTCCCAAGTACTACACCACCCACTACACCCCTCACTACACCACCATACCCTACACGCTACCATCCAACAGCACCAAGGACTACACACACTTCCCAGTCGAGGGTCCTGATACCCACTGTACACCACCCTGTACACCTCACCATACCCCATACTTACACCACCCACTACACCTCACTACACCACCTATAGCCCCCAGCATTACACCACCCACTACACCACCCTACACACACACTTCCAAGTCGGTGGGTCCTGATACCTTACCGTACACCACCCTACACCACCATACCCCATACTACACCACCCACTACACCCTCACTACACCACCATACCCCACACTACACCACCATACCCCACACTACACCACCCTACACATACACTTCCCAGTCGGTGGGTCCTGATACCTTCTGTCGGCGCCTGACGGATTGTACCATTCTCCACTTCCTGGGAAGGATGTGGATTCCCTCTCCTCATCCCCCACTCCCCATCATCCCTCTCACCCCACCCACCCCTTCATCCTCTCACCCTTCCCAGTCGGTGGTTCTTGGTACCTCCCAGGATGGGTGAGAGGATGATGGGTGTGGGTGGGTGGTTATAGTCGGGATGTCCTACACCCCCAATACACCACCCTACACCACCCTACACCACCCTACCCAACACTACCCTATTTTATGACGTATTATTTGTGCTGTCTCAATTCTGATGTTGTTGACAAATGACCAGGAATTACAGTAATTATAAATGTTCTAATTATTATTCTCAATTATATTAATCATTTAAGTTAAAAAAAACACCAAAAGAATCGAACGACCCACCGCAACGCAACGAACCCAACGACCCACCGCAACGCAACGAACCCAACGACCCAACGCAACGAACCCAACGACCCACCGCAACGCAACGAACCCAACGACCCAACGCAACGAACCCAACGACCCACCGCAACGCAACGAACCCAACGACCCACCGCAACGCAACGACCCAACGACCCACCGTAACGAACCCAACGACCCACCGCAACGAACCCAACGACCCAACGCAACGCAACGAACCCAACGACCCAACGCAACGCAACGAACCCACCGCAACGAACCCAACGACCCAACGCAACGAACCCAACGACCCAACGCAACGAACCCAACGACCACCGCAACGCAACGAACCCAACGACCCACCGCCACGCAACGCAATGGAACCCCAACCAACGACCCACCGCACGCAACGAACCCTAACGACCCACCGCAACGTCGCAACGAACCCAACGACCAACGCAACGAACCCAACGACCCACCGCAACGAACCCAACGACCCAACGCAACGAACCCAACGACCCAACGCAACGAACCCAACGACCCACCGCAACGAACCCAACGACCCAACGCAACGAACCCAACGACCCAACGCAACGACCCACTACACTTTTTTTTCGTTTTTTTATTTTTTTATTTTTATTTTTTTTATTTATTTATTTTTTTTTATTTTTTTTTATTTTTTATTTTTTATTTTTTTTATATATATTTTTTATTTTTTTAGCACACCACCCACTACACCCACCCCTTCATCCTCTCACCCTTCCCAGTCAGTGGTTCTTGGTACCTTCTGTTGTTGGCTGACGGATGGTACCATTCCCCACCTCCCAGGATGGGTGAGAGGATGATGGGTGGGGGTTATAGACGGGATGTCCTACCCTACCTAACCTACACCTACCCGAGAGTTTAGTTAATAAGTGATGAACTGGCTTGGCCTTGCCTCGATCTAGGACTGGAGGAGCTAGATAGAGGTACTTACTTCGTCGTGTCACAGGCAGGGGAATTACTATCGACTTTTTGGAAGGTCTATTTATGTTACATTAGCTGTTTTTCCTGTTTTTCTTTAATAATTCATATATTTACGCAGTCAACCTCCAAAAGTAGACGTTTATTAACATAGAGATATAATGGGGCACTCCGTACAACATTCAAGCTATGTGGGCGTGTATGACTTGTCTTCTTGTGTACATGACTCTCGGGTGTGTGTGTGCGTGTATGACTGTCTTGTGCATATGACTGCCATGTATGTGTGTGTATGACTATCTTGTGTATATGACTGCCATGTATGTGTGTGTATGACTGTCTTGTGCATATGACTGCCATGTATGTGTGTGTATGACTATCTTGTGTATATGACTGCCATGTATGTGTGTGTATGACTGTCTTGTGCATATGACTGCCATCTATGTGTGTGTATGACTGTCTTGTGCATATGACTGCCATGTATGTGTGTGTATGACTGTCTTGTGCATATGACTGCCATGTATGTGTGTGTATGACTGTCTTGTGCATATGACTGCCATGTATGTGTGTGTATGACTGTCTTGTTTTGCATATGACTGCCATGTATGTCCGTGTATGACTATCTTGTTGTGTACATGACTCGTGTGTGTGTGTGCGTGTATGACTGTCTTGTGCATATGACTGCCATGTATGTGCGTGTATGACTATCTTGTTGTGTACATGACTGTCGTGTGTGTGTTTGTGTGTATGACTTTCTTGTTGTGTACATGACTGTCGTTTGTGTGCGTGTATGACTGTCTTGTGCATATGACTGCCATGTATGTGTGTGTATGACTATCTTGTGTATATGTCTGTTGGATTCTCAAGTCTTTGTCCACTAAATTCCCTCACCTAAACCTTCTCCATTACCACACCCCTCATCCCCCACCCTCCACCCTCACCCCGCCAACCCCCATCCCCCACCCTCACTCCCCCCACCCTTACCCCCAAATGGTGAATTCATCTACTGTAAGTCACTCTTTTAAATTGGGGCATTAAAAAAACAAAAAAGCGTCAAAACAACAGAGACTCGACCGGCTCACTACCTACCATGTTGATTGCCCGCACAAGATGGACGAACAGACAGAATCTCATAAAAATAAAGTTCTTTTTTTTCGCCCCCCAGGCTCCGTTGTGGGTCGTTTGACCGGTGCCCGGGTTGGCTAATTCCCGTAAAAAACCACACACAAGAGAGAGATAGAGGAGAACACAATATCAACTTAGTAAATCATCCTTCCATTTCATTTCCAGGAACAACTTCAGTTCTCCACGAGGTTCACATTACCCGTGGACAGCCATCGTTATTGGAACATGGGGAAATTTCGTCCGGGAACTATTTTTGAAACCAAAAGAAAGAAAATTGATTTGGATGGACATAAAATGTATAAATCTGCAAAGGAATAATATTTGTTATACGATATACTCCATACAGAACAGCACATGCAGAATTGTATTGTTCTTTTTAAAAGCGGTCCATGTTTGTGTACGAAAAATGCCGCCAGCCTCTACAGCGCCGTTTATATCCTCCAAATTCGCCTAACAATCATAAAAGGTAAGCCTTTAAGATAACTAATACAACTAATTTATGTGTAGAAATGTATTGAAATCAAATTGAACTAAAAAAAAGTCGTAAATGGTCTATTTGAAGAGTGGTGAGAACAGCTTCCTCTGGGATGGTGAATGACGTCCTTTATCAGAATTAATATCGACCCAATTTTCGTAATGAGCGCAATTAATAACCGTCCAGCACTACCAAAATAATAATTTCCTTAGTATAATTACTTATTAGCCTAGATTTCATATTTTAATAAGTCCAAATATGCCAGGTAACTAGTGCTAGGTACTTCCCAGGCATGTTTCATTTGTGTATCAGTTTAACCACAATTTGCTACTAATAAGATAAATTCAGTGACCTAAATTCATGTTATATTTTTATATTCCCTTAGTGACTCGATGTATTACAAAAAAGAACTACTTTACGACTTGTTTGGGCCAACAGTTGGAGTGGTGATATTAATTAACTTTGCCATTCACACTGGTAGAATCAAATGTAGATATATTGGCTTTGTATGTCCATGATTTCAACAAAAATGAATGTCCTTCTAAAATAAATGGAATTGATGATATTATTATCTTTTTGGCCATCCAGCGAATTTAATGCTTTTAAGTTGACCGATTTTTACAGACAGAGACTGAGAGACAGACGGACAGAGACAGTTAGACAAACTAACTCTACCAAAGCACCAATCACCTACTGCGGCACCAAGAGACGCCAACCCCAGTAAACAGAAACCCTCCTCCTGGTGTACATTAACACAGTATAATCTTTTTCTTCTATATTTTAAATTTATTTCTGTTCCTTTTTCGCCCCCCCCCCCAGGCCCCGTTGTGGGTCGTTTGATCTGTGCCCGGGTGGGCTAATTCCCATTAAAAAAAAAAGCAACTGGCTGGGCCCAGCCTCGAACTGGTCCCGGCGGTGCTAGACGTAGTTCGTCAGGCCACCGCCAGGGGTCTACTGTCGGCTTTTGTGAAGGTGGTTTTGTTGTTTTTCTTTAATAATTCATATATTTTCGTAGTTTTTCTCAGGATTTGTATGAATTTATACTCCAATAGCAGAGTTACAATTGTATTGAAGCTGTGTGTGGCCCTTTTACAGCCAATCTTGGCTACTAACTCAAGATACACTTGTGTGTGCGTGTTTGACTGTCGTGTGTATGAGTGTCGTGAATCATGAAGACATTTTGCAAGAACCTTTACCAAAACACATACAAAAGAATACCAAACAGTTATAAACAACAGCGAAACGGTAACTCTGCTATTTGAGTTTAAAATCACGTTAAGAACTGCGAAAATAAATCAATTATTGAAGAAAAACTGCAAAAATACCACATGTAACATAAATACAACTTCTGGAATGTTGATTAATGTCCCCCTGGCGGTGGCCTGGCGAACTAGGGGGGGGGGTCACAGCTTCCATGGTAAACACTTTAAATATTATGAGTGTCTCTCACCCACAATGGAGAGGCCTACACTATTTTCTCTCACCACCGCTGTCTACACCTACACTATGGTTACTCACACGAGCCAGAAGCACCGGACATGGAGTAGAAAAATTGTCCTCGTTGCAGATGGTGACGTCATCGTGTGGGTAGCAACGGACCCTGGTGTTATGGTGAAGTAATGGTGAGGTGATGGTGATAGTAAAAGAGATGGTGAAGTTCTTGGGAAGGCCACAGTGAGGTAACGATGAGAATGGTGATATTATGGTGAAATGATGGTGAGGTGACTGGAGGAACTATTCACTAGAGGACCGATGCTGGTGAAGGGTTACTGGTGCACCACTGAAGTATGAATGAAGAAGTAATGATAAAAAAGATAGCTAAAAGGAATGATGGTGAGATATAAGAGAAGAGGTGATGGTGAGTTTTAATGGTGATGGTGAGCGTAATGGTCCGGGTTTACAAGCTTTTACATATACGTGAACGCTTTAAGATTATAACACACACACACACACACACACCATTTTTATCCTTCATATCCCGAGAAAATTTACTCAACTAAAATAAATAACTATGACCTGGAACCTGGACCACTATGTTATGCTGTAAAAATAAACTCCTAACTAGACCCCCACAAGGTACCATGTCTTATGGTCCTGTCCAGCAGTCACTTATCTTATTATCTTACCCAAATTTGAATATTTTACTCTTATTACTTTTGTTTTTCTTATCTTCTCTTATCTTCGGTGTTTATCTGTGTTTTCTTTGTTTAAAGGATTTTATGTTTATTATTTTATGCTTATCTACTGATGCCAAGTTACCACCAGTCTCTCAGTGAAGTAATGCCTTTTCCCGTTTACCCTTCCTCCCGCACACCAACACTCCCTCACATCAATTCTTCACCCACAACACTGCCCACACAATAACACTCCCCCACACCCCCCCTACACACTCACGACACTTGTCATCAAATATCGCCTCTTCTTCTCTCAATACACATTAGACCGACTTGTTGCCAGCCCCACATAATAATATACCATTGTCCTTCACTCCACCTATCACGTACGTCTGGGTGATAACAATATATGTGGATAAATACACGTAAATATTAGTGACAGCGACGAATATATTCTCATACATATTAGAACAATGTTTTTCAAACGTTTTTTACTGCCACCCACAGCCAGAACAACAATTTGAATTGCGACCCATTAAACCTAAGTGTAATGATATGAAATGAGCTCAGGTTAGATTACGGGGAAAAAAAAACTACCATTACGAGTTTGCGTATGATGACTTAAGACACTGAGAACGATGACTAAGGTGTTGGGTATGATGACTTAAGACACTGAGAACGATGACTAAGGTGTTGGGTATGATGACTTAAGACACTGAGAACGATGACTAAGGTGTTGAGTATGATGACTTAAGACACTGAGAACGATGACTAAGGTGTTGAGTATGATGACTTAAGACACTGAGAACGATGACTAAGGTGTTGAGTATGATGACTTAAGACACTGAGAACGATGACTAAGGTGTTGAGTATGATGACTTAAGACACTGAGAACGATGACTAAGGTGTTGAGTATGATGACTTGAGTGCCTTATCCCTAACGACTTAAAACCTTAAGTAGAATGATTTTCAAGTGTAATTATCCCTTAAGTGAGGATTATTTAAAAGTGTCGAGATCTTAAGTGCAATTACTTAACACTTGGACCACATGTAGTGTTAAGTGCAATTACTTAAGATCTGTGGATTTTGTGGATAATGTCCTAAAGTGCGATTACTTAAGACACTTGGAATGAAAAGATAAATTATTCCAAGTGCGATTACTACTAAACAACTCGACTTGGACTGATGAAGCCTTTAAGTGTGATTAAGTGGCTTTCTTAAGTGTGATTATTTAAAATATCTTATATCAATGACAGGAGACGTAAATAAGCGTACTTAAATATCAATTAAGACAATTTCATAGTTACATCCAAATTAATCAAGTTAATTACTTATCGTTTTTGGCTTCAACTATTCAAAACAACAACAACAATAAAACAACAATACCAACAATAAACAACAGAAGAAGAACAAGAAGAAGAAGAAGAAGAAGAACAAGAACAAGAACTCAATATATCAATCCACTATTATCCTGTTTACTCATCTCTCTCTTTATCTCCTTCCACATCATCTTTATCATCGTCTTAATCTCTTGGCAGTCTTCTTCATCTTTGCCTCGTTTCTTAACTTCCTCCTCAGAGATAAGACCCGTAATGACAAGAGTGTTTAAGGCAGTTATTAGCGCCTTCACCCTTAACTATTGTTCCCTGCAGGCTGTGTATAACCTCGGGCACACGCATACACACACACACACACACACGTCTTGAGAACAGTCGATTGATATCTGGGTAATTACTGCCGTTCTTCGTTAGCTTTCTCTCTCAATATATTTCTCTGTCTGTCTTTGTCTATCTATTTATTCATCTCTCTCTCTCTCTCTCTCTCTCTCTCATTTGTTCACTGTCTTTGGGTTTCCTGTTTTTATTCTTGGTCTTTCTGTCTCCCCTTCCTGTCATCGTCTGTCTGTCTATACGTCTCTGTCTCTCTTATCTGGTTCTCTCTTTTCGTTTATTTTTTTACATCACCACTTGTTTGTGTTCGTCTGTGTCCGTGATTGTCTCTGTGCTTGCGTGAGTGCGTGTCTGTATATGTAATTGCTTTGTGTGCGTGCGTGCGTTATGTCTATACACGCACACATATATAAGTAAGATAAATCATTCCATTTTTTAATTTCTCGACGCATTAACATATAGATAAGCATCCATGTTGTACTGCGAGAGGTCGAAGAAAATAATTTTTTTTTAACCAATAAAAACCTTCCTTCTAATCATCTCGTTCGTTGATTGGCTTTCCCTCCCTGATACGTTTTATCCAAATATGCTGAACCATATTATGATGAGTGGTGAAACTCTTGATGCATTGCTCCCTCACTCCTCACTCACAAACGGGGGGGGGGGCGAGGGAGGGGGACAGACGTAGGGAGAGAGAGGGAGGAAGGGGAGAGAAAGAGGGGGAGAGGTAGGGAGATAGGGAGAGAGAGAGAAAAAAATAAACAAATATTGGCAGGGTGAACAACCTGTATCTATTGCCTCTCAAAAAACATAGCGGATATGTTTCAATATTCCCGAGAAGCAGTCAGGTCAGGGGTGGGGATGGGGCTTGATAATAAACAGAGAGAGAGAGAGAGAGAGCATAGCAAAACCAATAACCTTTTCCCAACACCTTTACAAACACACACACACACACACATCACACATCCTTGACCACCGAAGGGTCAAGACGTACCTGGCGCTCGTCTCGGAGCAGCCAGGTCAACTGTTAAGTTGGCCCATACCAACTCCCTCCCCTGAACCCTCCTCCCCACCGGAATATCAACAAGTTCTCGCCAGAAGTTACAATTTCATTTAGGAAAGGAACGGAACCAGTGTTAAACAGAGGTGAACAGTGGTGAACAGTGCTTAAGTCAGTGAGAACAACTCAACAGTAACAGTCGTACCCAAGTTAACCTTCACACAGTGAGGTCCCAGGTACCCAGTGATAACGGCCCGCGAGACCCAACAACAACCACCGATGTGTTAATCCGTCTACGATAGGAAGGCCTGGGACCAAACCTCACTCATATAACACCATCTGTGAGGGAATTACTACACCACATGTCCCTCATAACACCATATGTGAGGGAATTATTACACCACGTCAAGTCCCTCATCACACCATCTGTGAGGGAATTACTACACCACGTGAGGACCCTCATAGCACCATCTGTGAAGGAATTACTACACCACGTGAGGCCCCCTCATAACACCATCTGTGAGGGAATTACTACACCATGTCAGGTCCCTAATAACACCATCTGTGAGGGAATTACTACACCACGTGAGGACCCTCATAACACCATCTGTGAGGTAATTACACCACGTGAGGTCCCCCATAACACCATCTGTGAGGGAATTACTACACCACGTGGTCCCTCATAACACCATCTGCGAGGGAATTACTACACCACGCCAGGTCCCTCATAACACCATCTGAGGGAACCACTACATCACGTGAGGTCCCTCCTAACACCATCTGGGAGGGAGTTACTACACTACGTGTTTGCTGTTCAACACGTACAATCCTACATTAATCTGTATGTTCACTGTATGTTCCTTTACCTTTTTCTAATGAAGGCTTTTGTTAAACCACCAATGTATGTAATAAGTCATTTATGTCCAATGTATATTTTCAGCCTTCGGGCTGCAGAATTTTTTCAATAAACCGTTAATTATTATTATTATTATTATTATTATTATTATTATTACACACACACGAGTTTCAAGACGCTGAGAGACAAGTAAGCATAACGAGATGAATATTAAAGATAAAGAAGGAATATGGATAAAGAAGAAAGAACGATAGGGCTGGATAAAGGTTAGGGAAGAGAGAGACAAAAGGGATAAAGATTAAGTAAATAAAAAAGGCGAAAAGGGATACCTCCATCCCCTCTCCTCTCAACATCATACTACAGTACCCTACCCTACACTCGCCTACACCACAGCACACTACACTACCCTACACCACAGCACACTACCATACAGCACTTCCATACCCGAGTGATCAGTTGTGAGCAACTGGTTGGGCCCAGCCTCGACCTGGTCCCGGCGGTGCTACAGGCCACCGCCACGGGTCTACTGTCGGATTTTCTGAAGGTTCTTTTATGTTACATTTGTTGGTTTTGTTGTTTTTCGTTAATAATTCATATATTTACGTAGTTTTTCTCAGGATTTGTATGAATTTATACTCAAATAGCAGAGTTACAATTGTATTGACGCTGTGTGTGGCCCTTTTGCAGCCAATCTTGGCTACTAACTCAAGATAAAGAAGGAATTGCCGTAAATAAGAAGGTCCGGCGCTCTTCTCAGGCTCGACCGCTGTCACCCAAACTGAAACAGACAACTGTCCCTTGACTCACCACGTAACCATAACGTATCTGATTGAGTTGTTAAGCAACAGGAACACTTTGGTAAAAGAAGAAATAATAACAACTTGTAGGAATCTCTCTGTCTGTCTGTTGGTCTCTGTCTGTCTGTTGGTCTCTGTCTGTCTGTTGGTCTCTGTCTGTGTGTGTCTCAGTCTCTGTCTGTCTTTGTATCTCAATCTCTGTCTGTGTGTCTGTGTCTGTTTCTGTCTGTCTGTCTCTGTCTGTTTGTCTCAATCTCTATCTGTATTTGTCTTTGTCTGTCTGTCTCTGTCTGCCAGACAGGCATAAACTGAAACAGACAAACAGACAGATATTGAGACACAAAGATAAATAGACTGAGAGACACACAGGCAGAGACACTCACACACAGACAGAGACCAACAGACAGACGGACAGAGATAGTCAGACAGACAGACAGACAGAATGCGAAAGGTAGACAGGCAGAGGCAGACATACAGATAGACAGTCAGGCAGGGATCTACATTGTGAGAAAGATATGACAGGCAGAGAAAGACGCAGACACACAGTCAGACAGAGACAGACAAAGTGAGAATGTCCTGCCTACTGACATTTCATTTCCTTTGCCCTTACAATAACAAATCGTACTTTGGTTGGTGATCTCTCTCATTCTTTTTTTTCTGTGTATATAAACTGTACGTGTTAAGTCAGGCACATATCGTTTCATGCCTCTTTAAGTAGCCTGGAGTTTTTGTTTCATATTTGCTTTTCATTATCATGTCTCGGAACAATATGTCAGCATTAGTAGTGTGGACGGGTTACCCATTTTATATTTCAGGCAAAGTTGCACGATAACTAGGTACACTCAGCAAACGAAAGTACCGCACGGATTATGTGCGAAACACTGTGACACCATGGACGAGGGATAATGTGTGTTGGACCTGTATTATGGTGGTAGACCTGCTGTCCTTGCCTGAGGGTGTCCTCACATATCTGTTGCTGTATCATAGGTAGGTGGAAACCTTTGTCATACAGGCACGCATACCAA
>NW_024731083.1:0-12842 GCF_018991925.1 Homarus americanus | reverse complement strand
CCCGTCCCGGTCACGTAGACTTGAATGACTCAGCGTACCGCCATCATTGATATTTGTCTAACTATCACGCCTAAATTTCTGATTATCATATATATATATATATATATATATATATATATATATATATATATATATATATATATATATATATATATATATATATATATATATATATATATATATATATATATATATATATATGCATTCAACATGAATTTGAGTAACGGCATGTACAAGCTGGACAATTTTGTAATTAAGAAGATTTGTGATCAGGTGAGAAGGCCGGGTCACTTGACCATCTGACCTGACCACCAACCGTTGTGTGCTATTTAAAGATTAGTAGGGTCATTACCTAATACCTGACCATTGTGGACCTGGTCTCACCCTCTGTATATATACACCTTGATTTGTATTACTCTCTCTAGTCTGCACTCACCCCTGAAGATGTGAATTACACGAAAGCGCTTGGGAACTTCGTGTTTTCTTCTTTCCTTGTGGTTATCAGCATATAAATAAATAAATAAATAAATAAATATATATATATATATATATATATATATATATATATATATATATATATATATATATATATATATATATATATATATATATATATATATATATATATATATATATTGTTACGACCGTGTCGTATTTTCCTATTTTTTTATATAACATGCTTCCATGTTGTTCCATATTATTCCTGTAATGATGTGTTATATTTACTATTATATAATCTAGTCACTTTTCCCTGTGCTGTTAAGGTTTTAACTGTTATTATTTGTTCAAACCAATCTTAATTCTTCATTTAGTATTGTAACAAGCATTCATTGTCTCTCTAACGACCATCTGCATCGTTAAGCGACCCATGTTTGACCTTCGGGTTTTTGGAGGGAATGAACCCTATATATAGTGGTCCACCAACTGACTGAGTTCAGTCCAGTCCTACTTGTCATTCAGTTCATGTTGTTTTGAGTGGCACTTGTCACCTGTTACTTATACTTCATTTTATTTCTGTGTTGTTCCTGTCACCACCAATGTGGTATATCTATGTGAGTACCTATTTAGGTCTCTTATGTGTCCATCAGTGCTTGCTTAGTTACCTTTAAGTAATTCAGTGTTGTTTCATTATAGTTAATTTCAGTGTTAGTTTTTATATGTTTATGCAGTGTTAACGTAATCCAATGCTTTATTTTTATTCTTTTGATATTTCGATGTTCTAGTATCATTTGTGTCTTAAAAGTTTCGATAGTGAATCAATTTGTTGTGACAGCCTACGAGGCTTTTTATTGTGTTAATATTTAATTTAATTAAATTCTTAAAGGTTTACTTTATTTATTTTTATTCCCTTTTGATTTACTTCACTTTTTTGGTTTGATTATGCCTAGAACCTGGATATTAAATTAAACTAAGAGACCGTGTAAGTGTATATATATATATATATATATATATATATATATATATATATATATATATATATATATATATATATATATATATATATATATATATATATATATATATATATATATATATATATATATTCAGAAATTCAAAGTAATTTCAAACGCCGCGCTTTGGGCGATGCTGAGTTCAAGGTCGTCTGAGGGAAGACTGTGCTCCCCGCACGTACCGAGAGGTTGTGGAACTAGGCCTATACGATACTAAATGAAATTTACCGAATTTATATGGAGGCGAATTATGAAACTAAATATCAGTTATTAAATAAAAAGTAATGAAAGATCGTTTATCAGTCTGAATAATGTTACGGGTGTCCCAAGAAAGTTATTAGTTAGGCGGAAAATATGTCACGTAGGCCTAAGCTAACGCCTTGAGAGGACAAGAGGCTGGATAGTCCTCAGTCACGGGAAAGCTATCGGACCAACAAGACTTCCCTGCCCGTCCGTCCACAGAAATAGTCACGTGGCCTAGTCACCTGTGTTGCGCTATTGCAGTATGACAAATAAGTCTCATTCGATCTCAGATAGGGGTTAGATAGGGCAGTGATAAAGTTATCAAGAGCTAACAGTTAGTTAATTTCAGGGTTTCCGTCAGAACTCAGTTGACTGCGAGAGTGATGACTGCGAGAGATTGACTGCCGTTTTAGACTGCCGTTGATGATTGAGGATTGGCGATTGTCGCCGTTGGACCGATCAGTGTAGGCCTGTCACTGTTAGCGGGGTAGCAAAGAGGCTCTTGTGTGAACCTAGCCGTCTGGGTGCCCAGCTAACGACGGGACGATCGTTGGGGTCATCAGCACTCCTCTACCTCGGCTCACAATACTACATATCTCAAGCAGCTTAGTGAAACCCTTTTGCTAACGGGAAGCTAAAGCTTCACTCAACTGTACAAGGTCTGATTGGCTCACTCCCTTCCGCTTCATGGATGTAATGGGGGTAAAGTGAAGCCAGCTGAGTGATACAGGGTCGCACACTGGGGCCAAGAGTCAGTGGAGTTTAGAGGTACACTTTCCAAGGTGGAGAAAGGCTGATTTGGGCCTTAAACTACGGGTGCCTTTTGGTTGTGCCTTAAACGACTACGGAGTGCAGGTGGAATCTGTGTGTGTGTGTGTTAGGTTAGGAAGCATGGTTCACGGGTATTGGTGGACTCAGTAACTTCTTAATAATAGTGACAATATTTTTGTGTGTAGTTAATACTATTTTTTCAGTTACTAATGTATGCTGTGTGCATTTAATATTTCTTTATAATCTCAATCTCAGATATAACCTTTGTTCCCCAGAGTAGTGTTTAAGTTAGGTTAGGAAGTGTGTATCTGTTGGGGTAATATAATTTTGTTGAGCGCCCTGAAGGCCTATTTAGGGTGGAGTTAATAAGTTCTGATTTTTATACCATTTTCTCAGTGCTGGATATAATTTTGGTGAGTGCCCTTAAGGCCTATTCATTATAGAGTTATTAATTTCTTATTTTTTTAATACCATTTTCTCAGTGATTGATATTTTGTTGAAAGCCCTTAAGGCCTGGTTCATGTGTGCAAGCAACATTTCTTTATACTTTAAACTTATTGTCCTCTAATGAAGCATTGCCTGCGTTTCTAATAATTTCAACATCATGTATAACTTTTATTCCCCAGAGTAGTATTTTAAGTTCAGGTTAAGAAGTGCGCATATTGGTGTACCATTATTTGATTATATTTGTAGTGTTGGAGGGAATATAAGTGTAAATTTTACAGAGTGTCTCATTCATCCCAGTCACAGACGCTATCCTTCCACGGGTCACGGACAATTCATTTTGTTTAGTAAATTTAAGTGTTCTTGTGCTGGTTCGGGATTTCTCTGAAAGGGGGGCTTCCACTGTATGTATATTCTGTATGCTGTATTTATATTATGTATGTATTTTATGTATGTGCTCCATTTATGTACTATTTATTCAGCCTAGCTAGTAGCGTGTGGCAATGTATTTATCAATTTCCCACATGCCTAATTAATGTGCCTGGCGACATATGGAAGCTGTTAATGTATCACTTCCCATACGTCGCCTAGAGAGCAGTTGACCAGCAGACAGGTTGAGGAGCACTACTCCCCTTGTGTACATATCTCTTATCCAGTAAATAGAACCTATAAAAACTATACAAGTTTTTGTGTTCGCTCCTGTATATAGAACCTGATAACCAGAACACGAGCATGGCGCAGTGTCTAGTTTTACTGGATAATTACGAGTGAAGTGCAAAGTTTGTGGAAAGCCCACTCTCTGCGTCAACTCAACTCACTCCTCGAAGAATTTTTAGCAACTTTGAGCAGTGTCAGTGTCAGTGATTTTCTGTGCAGCGTTTAGTGCATTGTGTGTTTCGTGCCATAAATGTGTGACCTTGTTCTAAAGGATTCCCAAGGTACACGGCATGTTCTGGGCATTTGTAAGGAGTAAAGTTTTTCTCATCCTCCTCTCTCCATGTCTAGCGGGTAACTGACGCTCATCGTCGTCTCCATACCCCCTCACAGCTCGAGGCCCCTCGTGGCGAGACGCTCTCGCCCGCCCGGCACACACACTCACTGACATCGGCGATTCCCTTATATATATTTTATATATCTACTTATCTGTGTATTTAATTAATTTTTTGTCTGAGATCTTGTTGATACGACGGGCTGACCGGTCAACACTGATTTAGACACAGTACACAGATGAAGTAGTTTTGTCTCGTGTTTTGCGCAGTCGTGGAGCCAACGCCCGGATGAATCAGTCGGATGATAGCTCCGTAGAGATGGATGACCAGGCTGACCATGACGCCCCAGCTACCACAACATCGCGCAGCCCTTCACCTCGATATTCAGCGTTGTCTCCAGAGATAATTGCTTTAATGAATTTTATGAGAGATGAAAGGCGCGAGGTTGAAGCTAACAGACGTGTGGCAGACGAACGCAGAAAACAAGCAGAGGCAGAGAGAGACCACCAACGGAGATTGGAAGACAGTGCACGGTTTGAAGCCTTGATATCTCGCCTCACTGTTAACCAGGCCCCTGGCTCTAACACTGCCTCGGTACTGACTGGTTCAGATACCTCATCAATGCTCTCTTCACGCCCACCAGCCCCACCTAAAGCGGCAGCTCAAACACCGCCCATCTTGAAGCCTGATGTGAATTTCCAGACTTTTCGTGAATGGCGGCGACGGTGGACTGATTATGCTACAATGGTGGATCTCCAGAGTTTGTCACAGCCTAAACAACTCATTCAGCTACGTATGTGCCTGTCCTTGGAAACTCAGCGTGTCTTAGAACATACGTTGCAGGTACCTCCGACCTCTTCGTTGTCTGTAGAGGAGGTACTGGATATTCTACAACGGTACATCAAAGGGCAGCGGAATGAAGCTCTGCGCAGGAGGGAATTGTTTAGCTGCAGGCAGATGGAGGGTGAGTCTTTTGACACCTTTTATGTACGTCTTAAGAGAGCCTCGGAAGAGGTAGATATATGTCTAGGCCACCACCAGCAGTGCGAGGAGACCCAGTTGAAGCAGGTGATCCTCATGGGTGTTAAGGACGAGGAGCTTGTCCAACGCCTCACCTCCCTCGACTCTTCCTCTTCTCTTAAGGATGTGTTGACGATATGTCGCTCCTATGAGGCTGCCAGGTGTGCCACCTCTGCCATCCGAGCTCCCCCTACAGTTGTACGCGCTGTGTCCCGGTACAAGAAGGACAAAAAGTCTGCTCCTACGCCTTCGCCCACCACGTCCACGCCTGGTTCATTTTGTAACAACTGTGGTAAGCAGCACGGAACACAGGTGTGTCCAGCTGCTGAGTCTACTTGCAACAGTTGTGACCGTAAGGACCACTGGTCACTCACAGTACGGTGCCCAGCTAAACGCGTCCAGTGCAATGTGTGCGGTCGTCTGGGCCACTATGACAAGTGTTGCCCATCCAACAAACCCAAGGGACAGCGTCGGCGGAAGCTTCAGCGCCCTTCCACCAGTGAGGACCGACCACAGTCTGCCAATCAGAAGCATGACGACCCTGGACAACGCTCGAGCCATATTAGGAATGTGTGCTCCCCCCCCGCGTCCCAGGACCAAAGTCCCCCAGTACATCAGTGTCATCGTGACCTACGGCAGTGTGTCATCCCGTCTTCAGATGTTGCCCGACACCGGCGCTGATGCTAGAGTCATCGGTCCCCAGCATTTGCAATGCTTGGGGCTCTCTCCAAGTGATCTAGGACCGCCCCCCAAGGATCTCCGCTTCACGGCAGATGGGTCACAGATGGTCCCAGCCCTAGGTTCACTCCAAGCACAAGTCACCTTTGGCAACAGGTCGTGTCAAGCCTGGATTTATGTGCATAACGGTGTCCCGACTCCTTTGTTGTCCTACAGACATTGTCAAGAGTTGGCCATCATCTCCCAGGACTTCCCCAAACCTATTCTCGAGGTAAAACACGCCAACAGGGTGCAAGAAGGGAGCAGCAACGACCCTGCTGCCGCCCTACCCCTGCCTCTTGCCAGTGACACCTCTCCTTCGGATGCTCGGAAGTACTTCCTGAAGGAATTCAGCGACGTTCTGGTGACCAAGTCCGCTCTGGAATCCAAGCCTCTCAAGAAGATAGTAGGTCCCCCCAGGAGGATCCACCTGAGGGACGACGCGAAGCCCTTCGCTATTTACACCCCTCGACTGGTCCCCCTGGCCTTCCGCGAGGCGGTCAAAAACGAGCTGGACTCCATGGTCGCCCAAGAAATTATTGCACCAGCCGGTGATGACCCGTCTCCATGGTGTCACCCTATGGTAGTCGTCGCAAAACCCAAAGGTGGTGTTCTGATCACCACTGACCTCTCCAAGCTCAACAGCCAGGTGTCTCGTCCTGCGCACCCTTCTCCCACGCCCTTTGCAGCTATACGCAGTGTGAACCCGAAGGCGCGCTTCTTCATGACGATGGACGCCCTGTGTGGATACTGGCAGATAGAGCTTGCCGAAGAAGACCGACCACTCACAACTTTCATTACCCCGCATGGACGTTACAGTTATTGCCGTGGCCCCATGGGATTCGCCGCAACAGGAGACGCTTTCTGTCTTCGAGGTGATATGGCTCTACAAGGTCTGGCAAACTGCGTGAAAGTGGTCGACGACATACTCGTATACGATGAGGATTACATGGATCACCTCTGCCGTATCTACGAAGTACTCAACAGGTGCCGGAAGCACGGCATCATCCTAAATGCCGACAAGTTTGTTCTGGCCAGCTTTTCAGTTGATTTTTGTGGGTACACCCTCTCAGGGAATGGTATCGCAGCTGACCCGGAAAAGGTCCGCGTCATCACGGATTTTCCCACCCCTGCTAACCTCACCGACTTGAGGTCCTTCATCGGTCTCGTCAACCAGTTAGCAGAGTTTTCGCCGGACATCTCCGCAGTTGCCCAACCACTTCGCCCCTGATGAGCCCCAAGAGGACATTCCTGTGGACCCCCGACCACGACAAGGCCTCCCAGCAAGTGAAACAGGCCCTGTCTAGTCCACCTGTCCTCGCCACGTTTGACTCAGTCTTGCCGACGGTTCTGCAGACAGATGCCTCACGCTTGTACGGCGTGGGATACGCCCTACTGCAGGATCACGGTGGAGGGCAGTTCCGGCTCGTCCAGTGTGGCTCGCGTTTCCTCTCTGATACCGAGACGCGCTACGCCACTATTGAGCTGGAGATGTTTGCTGTGGTTTGGGCCATGTCCAAGTGCAGGTTTTACCTTATAGGCCTGCAACACTTTCACCTAGTGACCGACCATCGCCCGCTTGTCCCGATCCTCAACCACTACACGCTGGACGACGTTGAGAACCCTCGCCTCCAGCGTCTGAAAGAGAAGCTCTTGGCGTACGTCTTCACAGCAGTGTGGCGTGCTGGTAAGGAGCTCTGCATCCCTGATGCCTTATCCCGCTCTCCTGTCAGCCGCCCTACTCCAGAAGACCATGTGATCGACGCCGACCTCGCTCTTTCCGTCAGGACTGCGGTCACTCTACACGCCGTCCAATCCCTTCGTTCGGACCTGTCACCAGATGTATGTATGTATGTATATATATATATATATATATATATATATATATATATGATCCTCAAGGAAGCCGGATTTGGAAATACACTACTCTGACCACCTACGTGATACGGGTAGTCCCCATTAGAGATTTCGCGGCACCATAAGCTCGTTGAACAGACTTTGTGTGAAATTTAACAGAGTCTAGGACTGCTTTTAGTATCCTGGTGGTCCAGAGGTAGCGTTCCCCGTGTCATAGTCATGGGCTTGTGGGCCGTGGGTTCCAATCCTGGCGGGGTGAGGTGTTATATATATATATATATATATATATATATATATATATATATATATATATATATATAAGTAAAATCACTGTAGGTGCGTGATACAGCGTCTGTACTCACCCCTGAAGATGTGAATTACACGAAGCGCTTGGGGAACTTCAAAGTTTTCATTCCTTGTCGCGTTATCATATATATATATATATATATATATATATATATATATATATATATATATATATATATATATATATATATATATATATATATATATATATATATATATATATATATGTAATATTCAGAAATTTCAGAGTAATTTCAAATGCCCCGCCATTAGCGATACTGAGCGTTCAAGGTCATCTGAGGGGAGAGAGCGCTGCCTGCTCATAGCGAGAGATTTCGGAACTAGGCCTATATGATATTAAATGTAATTTACCGAATTAATAATGATGCGATTCATGAAGTTAAGGGACTATTATTGAATTTGAAATTATTATAGATCGTTTAGCAGTCTGAATAATGTTACGGGTGTCCCAAGGAGTTATTAGTTAGGCGGTAAATATATCACGTAGGCCCAAGCTAACGCCTTGGGGAGACGCGACGCTGGCTAGGCCCAGTCCCGGAGAGCATTCACACAGACAAGACGTTCCGCGCGTCCATCAGAAATAGTCACGTGGCCTAGTCACCTGTGCTGCGCTATTGCAGTATAACAAGTAAGTCTCATTCGATCTCAGACAGGGTTAGATAGGGCAGTGATAAAGTAAACTAGAGCTAACAGTGAGTTCATTTCAGGGTTTCCGTCAGAACCCACTTGATTGGAGTTGATTGGAGTTGATTGGAGTTGACCGGAGTTGATTGGAGTTGACCGGAGTTGACTGCGAGAGATTGACTGCCGTTGATGATTGAGGGTGGCGATTGTCGCCATTGGACCGATCAGTGTAGGCCTGTCACTGTTTAGCGGGGTAGCAAAGGATCTCTTGAGTGAACGAGTGCTCCCGACAACTAAAACGACACGGGACCAGCATCGGCAGTGGGTGATCAGTTCTTACCACTCCGGTGCACAACACCACGTGTCCTCGGTCAGCTAGTGAAACCCTCTTGCTAACGGGAAGCTAAAGTTTCTCTCAACTGCACAAGGTCTGATTGGCTCACTCTCTTCCTGCCCATGGACGCACTGGGAGTACACTGAGGCTATCTGAGTATATTAATGGTCACACACTGAGACCGTGAGTCTAGGACTCTAGGAGATATCTAGAGGAACATTTTATCTTCATTATTACGGGTGTAGTTAACACCACTCCTCAGACTGATATTATCTTGACGTGTGTAGTTAATATTTCTTAAATAATTTTGATAATATTGTTTTGAATGTTTGTGCCATTAAGTGGAACCAGAGTGATACTGTGATTGATTCTTTTAATGCACCTGATTGTTCTTCATAATTCTGATTTCAGGTATAACCTTGTTCCCCAGAGAAGTGGTTAAGTAAGGTTAGGAAGTGTGCATCTGTTGGGGTGCTATAATTTTGTTGAGTGCCCTTAGGGCCTATTCATTGTAGAGTATTTAATTTCTTAAATTTTATTACCATTTCCTCAGTGACTGATATTATCTTGTTGAGTGCCCTTAAGGCCTATTCATTGTAGAGTATTTAATTTCTTAAATTTTATTACCATTTCCTCAGTGACTGATATTATCTTGCTGAAAGCCCTTAAGGCCTATTCATTGTAGAGTATTTAATTTCTTATCTTTATTACCATTCCTCAGTGACTGATATTATTTTGTTGAAGACCCTTAAGGCCTATTCATTGTGGAGTATTTAATTTCTTATTTTTTAGTACCATTTCCTAAGTGACTGATATTATTTTGTGAAAGCCTTAAGGCCTGTTCATGTGTGCGAGCAACATTTCTTAATACTTCAAATTTATTGTTGCCTGTGTTTCTAATAATTTCTATGTCATGTATAACTTTTATTCCCCAGAGTAGTGTTTAAAGTTTAAGTTAAGAGGTGCGCATATTGGTGTACCATTATTTGATTGTGTTTGTAGTGTTGGAGGGAATATAAGTGTCTAAATTTTACAGTGTGTCTCATTCATCCCAGTCACAGACGCTATCCTTCCACGGGTCACGGACAGTTCATTTGTGTAGTAGACTTAAGTGTTCTTGTGCTGGTTCGGGATTTTTCTCAAAGGGGCGCTTCCACTGCCTTTACCATCTATTAAATTTTAATAAACCCCAAGTCAAGGGAGAAATTAAAGTCCAGCAAATTCCGACCGGTTACAAATGGTAGCAGAGCGTAGTTTTTAATGTCGTGACTGATAGTACTGTGGTTGGGATAATGAACGCCATCATGTGTTGGTTAGCAATGGTAGGGATTGAAGTCGCACTGATGCTCATCCTTGTGCCCGGACTGAGTTGGTTAGGCTTGACAATAGAGATGTGTATGAGGAGGAAGAGAGACTGCCGCGGGACCTTGGTACAGCTGAGAGAGGAGTTCGGAGACCTAAAGAGGGATTATCAAGCACAGGTAAACAGGTTCAAGTGGGAGTCTCAGGCACACATTCAACGGTTCAGGGAGGAAACAAGGGGTGAATGTCAGGCACACGTCCAGCAGTCAAGGAAGTGTGAGGTCCAAGTGGGAAATATAGGGGTACGTAAGTAGTTCAGAGAGGTTGATCGAGCCCTCCAGCTGAGAGACAAGACGAAGCCGACCGATTACAGTTTAGGGTGCATGGTAATGAGAAAAGGCAGGTTGTAGGGGGTGAGTTGGAGGAGTTGTGAGTAGGGCAGAGGGGATTGGAGAGATGGTTAGGTTAGAGATGTGCGTTGAGTAGTGGTTGCTGTCATGAGCGGGATTGAGTTGCTGTCATGAGCGGGATTGAGTTGCTGTCATGAGCGGGATTGAGAGTACGGTTGTAATGTCCAGGGCCTCACTAAGATGGACTGGTACATTTTCAGAGGGTTGGTCTGCCGGAATGAGGTTCGGAGACGTGGACTGAGTATTTTTTTGACACTGGTTCCTCTTAGCTCAAGGGCCAGGCAAAAGGAGAGCATGTTTGTTTTGGACTGAGTATTGTTTTGACACTGGTTCCTCTTAGCTCAAGGGCCAGGCAAAAGGAGAGCATGTTTGTTTTGGACTGAGTATTGTTTTGACACTGGTTCCTCTTAGTTCAAGGGCCAGGCAAAAGGTCATCTGAGGGGAGGGAGCGCTGCCTGCTCGTAGCGAGAGACTGCGGAACTAGGCCTATATGATATTAAATGTGATTTACCGAATTAATAATGATGCGATTCATGAAGTTAAGGTACTATTATTGAATTTGAAATTATTATAGATCGTTTAGCAGTCTGAATAATGTTACGGGTGTCCCAAGGAGTTATTAGTTAGGCGGTAAATATATCACGTAGGCCCAAGCTAACGCCTTGGGGAGACGCGACGCTGGCTAGGCCCAGTCCCGGAGAGCATTCACACAGACAAGACGTTCCGCGCGTCCATCAGAAATAGTCACGTGGCCTAGTCACCTGTGCTGCGCTATTGCAGTATATAACAGTAGTCTCATCTGATTCAGACAGGGTTAGATAGGGCAGTGATAAAGTAAACTAGAGCTAACAGTGAGTTCATTTCAGGGTTTCCGTCAGAACCCACTTGACTGGAGTTGACTGGAGTTGACTGGAGTTGACTGGAGTTGACTGGAGTTGACTGCGAGAGATTGACTGCCGTTGATGATTGAGGGTGGCGATTGTCGCCATTGGACCGATCAGTGTAGGCCTGTCACTGTTTAGCGGGGTAGCAAAGGATCTCTTGAGTGAACGAGTGCTCCCGACAACTAACACGACACGGGACCAGCATCAGCAGTGGGTGATCAGTTCTTACCACTCCGGTGCACAACACCACGTGTCCTCGGTCAGCTAGTGAAACCCTCTTGCTAACGGGAAGCTAAAGTTTCTCTCAACTGCACAAGGTCTGATTGGCTCACTCTCGTCCTGCCCATGGACGCACTGGGAGTACACTGAGGCTATCTGAGTATATTAATGGTCACACACTGAGACCGTGAGTCTAGGACTCTAGGAGATACCTAGAGGAACATTTTATCTTCATTATTACGGGTGTAGTTAACACCACTCCTCAGACTGATATTATCTTGACGTGTGTAGTTAATATTTCTTAAATAATTTTGATAATATTGTTTTGAATGTTTGTGCCATTAAGTGGAACCAGAGTGATACTGTGATTGATTCTTTTAATGCATCTGATTGTTCTTCATAATTCTGATCTCAGGTATAACCTTGTTCCTCAGAGTAGTGGTTAAGTTAGGTTAGGAAGTGTGCATCTGTTGGGGTGCTATAATTTTGTTGAGTGCCCTTAAGGCCTATTCATTGTAGAGTATTTAATTTCTTAAATTTTATTACCATTTCCTCAGTGACTGATATTATCTTGTTGAGTGCCCTTAAGGCCTATTCATTGTAGAGTATTTAATTCCTTAAATTTTATTACCATTTCCTCAGTGACTGATATTATCTTGCTGAAAGCCCTTAAGGCCTATTCATTGTGGAGTATTTAATTTCTTATTTTTTAGTACCATTTCCTAAGTGACTGATATTATTTTGTGAAAGCCTTAAGGCCTGTTCATGTGTGCGAGCAACATTTCTTAATACTTCAAATTTATTGTTGCCTGTGTTTCTAATAATTTCTATGTCATGTATAACTTTTATTCCCCAGAGTAGTGTTTAAAGTTTAAGTTAAGAGGTGCGCATATTGGTGTACCATTATTTAATTGTGTTTGTAGTGTTGGAGGGAATATAAGTGTCTAAATTTTACAGTGTGTCTCATTCATCCCAGTCACAGACGCTATCCTTCCACGGGTCACGGACAGTTCATTTTGTGTAGTAGATTTAAGTGTTCTTGTGCTGGTTCGGGATTTTTCTCAAAGGGGCGCTTCCACTGCCTTTACCATCTATTAAATTTTAATAAACCCAAAGTCAAGTGAGAAATTAAAGTCCAGCAAATTCCGACCGGTTACATATATATATATATATATATATATATATATATATATATATATATATATATATATATATATATATATATATATATATATATATACATAGTATAT
>NW_024731082.1:0-23808 GCF_018991925.1 Homarus americanus | reverse complement strand
TAATTTACATACTGTATTACGTATTCTGGTTCATTTTGTGCGGGGTTAATAAAACATTATCATAAAATAATAAATTTTCCCCTCCCCAAAATTACACTAAATCCCAAATGGGTTATGTGTCATGTTAAATTCCTGGTGATTTATTTATGTAGCACTAATAGCTGACCAGCCAGCCAGCCCGTGCCCATGGCTGTCTTGATGTTGACGTATTAATGTAACCCAGAGGATGATTATGAGAAGGGAAAGAGATGTTTATGTAATATAGAACTACCTTTAGTGCAATATTTTTGTACAATATTACTCTATGTATGGTATTTTTTGAGGTACTGTATTATGTATGATACTTCATGTTTATTAAAGCAGTTTTGGAACAGTTTATGCATATTTTTTGGCCTCCGGAACCTAACTAATTATTTCCATTCAAATCAATTAAACTATACAGTAGTTTGCAATTTGATAATTCATGACATCTTCTGCCATGTAACCCAAGCATTATTGCGACTCCACTGTACTGTATACTATACATATGTGAGGAAGGGTTGAAGAACAGGGTGCCCCCTGAAAACCTATACAGTATTAGGCAGTTGGAATAAGACAAAGGCAAGAACACGAAGCTCTGGAAGTCACACAGTGTGCAAAAAATTTAATCAATTAAATTTTTGAATTTCAATAGCTCCATTATATCTTTATTAAGGTGAAGGAATGATCACATAATACTGTAATATCTTACCTATTTAATCCTACAGGAACATCTTCCCTATATAAAACCTGATTCAGGAAGACACCAGGCCCAGTATCCAGTGGGAAAGACCCAACTGGAGGCTGCATCACCAAGGAGGGTGGAGAAATGTTTGCACCAACTGCCTTGATTTTTGCTGTCCCCTGTCCAGGATACAGCAAATAATGTAGATGAACCGACAACGCTGCTGCTGCAACTGCTGTCAGATGTGAGAGACATCCATCTGTGGAAGAACATGTGTAGTACAGTACTATCAATAAGCAGTACAGTACTGTATTAAATATTTTACTTGATATACTATACTTATTTATCTAAAACAGTATCTTTACTCTTCTCCCACTTTTGTGTGCAGTGGATTTTTTCATAAATTATCAAACAGAAAAGAAAAATTAAGGAGATATTGGGTAAAAAACTTAATTTTCATTATACCCCATAGTACAGGTATAGAAATATTTAAAAAAAATTTAAGTTCACTTGAACAAATTGTGTCTATCATCTTACAACTTATAAATTTTGGCACAATATTCTTGGTACTGTATTCAAACTACCCTAATAACAGATATTTATAAATCTTTGGGTAAATTCTGAAGCATGAGAGAGAGGAAAAATATGAATGACAAAGAAAAAATTACCTGAGAGCATTTCCTCTATCAGCAACTTTCGGCCGACAGTAAGATGAGGTTTCGTGGCAGTGAAGCAACCAGATTCACTTTGCCACTCAAATATAGCCATTAGCCAGTCTCGTTTTAAAAATTCCACATAGCCCAACATGCCACAAACAAATTCTGAAATTTTTTTTAAAAATTCAGTTACCAGTATGAAATAATGTCAAAGGAATCTGAAAAAAAATGTACAGTATTGGATATTATATATAAAATACAAAGAATTTAATCTACAGTGACCCCTCGGTTAACGAACTCAATCCATTCCAGAAGGTCGTTCGTTAACCGAAAAGTTCGTTAACCGAAACCATTGTTTCAATGGGTTTTTGGGTAATTGGTTCCAGCTCACCGAAAATTTTCTAAATTCAACAAAAATGGTAGAAAAGTTCACTTACTTTGAGGTGTGTATGTAGAAGGCTCCTGGATGATGATGATGATGATGGGAATTAGAATGGGGGTGGAGGAGAAGGAAGAAGAAAAGGCATTGGGGTGGAAGAGAAGTCACCCCATGGCACCATTTCATCCATAAAATTTTAGTTCTCTTGGTGTATTTCAAGATTATTTTCTTTAAATCAACACTGCACTGCATTATATATTGTCAATATGTAAAATATATTTCAAAATGACCAATAATTTGCTTGGAAACACAGAAAAAAAGTGTTTAGTTGAAGAGAGTCTCAAGCAAGATGTTACCTCCACTGAAAACAGAGAGAGACTAACGCCTGTCTGGTGTGTTAACAGGCTTGATGGCACGCCAGAAACTAGTTTCTTTACCTTCAATTATGTTCAATAATTGTTAAAATGACTAAAAAAGTTAATTTTAAACTTTTAAAATTATTGAATAGTAAAACTTCTTGATATTTACTAAAATAGTAAGGAATTTAAGCCCTAGAACCGATTAATGTATTGGCGGACTGATACTAAAGCTGGTTGCCCGGTCAGTGCAAGCGAAAACATGTTGAGGTCGGTTCGTAAGAAATTCGTTAACCGAATTTTTGTTCGTTAACCGAATTGAAGATCCTTATGGAAGGCAGTTCGTTAACCGAAATTTCGTTAACCGAGGCGTTCGTTAAACGAGGGGTCACTGTACTACATCACTATTACATATAACAACTTTATCTTCGGTAAAGTGGAACTAAACCAATTACAGTGGGTCCCATTGATTTATCATGGGGAATATTCACCTTAAGAATTAACGGAAGAAGAAGGGGGGTTATGTTTCTATTCATCATTAATGACACTCATCCTCCAAAAAAAATGGTGAATCTTCTGTCATAAAAAATATTTTTATAAGGGTGGAGAAGGAGAGTCATTTTAGGCATTTTATTTTTCCTTTTTTGTAAATACAGGGACTATCAGTGTGTGTTACTTTGGGTAAGCCCAGTGCAGCTGCATATCTAAAATGAACAAATACATATATACTCACTCCAAAGAGTAGCTTTACTATTTTGTGAGACATTATGACAATAGATGAAGAATTTTGACAACCATATTGAGACAACAGGAATTGCTATGTTCATTTTTAAATTCATTGGACCCGTTCCATAATGATACTGCCAGTTACCAATACTGTATGTAGTGTATAGATTTGCATTTGAATATCTCATTATCAATTGTGTTTGTTTTGGAAATACAGTAGTCGACCCTTGCCATTTGCGAGGGATAGGTTCTAAGAAATGGCGCGAATTGGCAAAACCGCAAATAGCAACTTATACTACCTTAGTGCACTCCTGTATACCTATACCAAACAACTGACCAGCCATGACAGCACTCATCCCCTCTTTTAACTTATCTAAATATAAACTTTCTTTGTCAGGGTCATCACTGACTTCTACCTTTTACATTTCACTCCACTAGCACTGACACAAAGCAGTCTTTTAGGGGCCATTTCACACAGAAACACTAAAGTTTTGATAGTACAACACGAGATGCTGCGTGGGGTGACTCGTTGTGCTGCGGGAAAAGGCTTGCAAGCTAACCACCATAGCCACCATGTGCTTACCGCGAATCGTTGAAATCGCGAATCGCAAACTCGCAAATGGCAAGGGTCTACTGCACTGTAGAAATTTACGAAATATATTAATGTTTGTTTTTTAATAAAATGTGCTTAGAGGAAATAATTGTGTGTGTAACTTACATACATTTGGTGTGGCTGTAACTATGTGTCTAAAATGAACAACACATTCCAATAACCAATGTAGTATGGTATATGGATTTTCTTATACCTAAACATTTAAGTAATATCTGGTGGGTTTGCATTAAAAATATACTGAACCCTCACTAATACAAATCTTTGGGTCTCTCAGTAGACTGAATTACCCTACAATATTATATTATCTTTTTAAAAAATGGAACTGAAGTTTAGCAATACTGAAATATGTAATAAGCATAATGGTGTAATAAACACATCTCAAGCCACCTCATATATTGTATGTAAAATACAGTTAGTACATGCATATACGAGGTCTGTCCGGAAAGTATCCAGCCATTGTGAATATTGTGAGAACTGGTCGCGCGGCCACTCAGAGAGGATCATACTGCGCATGCATGAACAGCCACACTCCCGTGGGACAACTCAGTTGACCGGCAGACGCCGTTGAGTGAGCGTGGGTACTGTGTGATCATCGCATTTACAATGACCAAACAATAACGAAGGAGTACTATATCGAAGTTCTTCGCCGGCTGAGGGATGCAGTAAGAAGAAAACGACCGCAGCTGTGGGCAAGTGGTGACTGGCAGCTTCATCATGAAAATGCGCCTGCCCATTCTTCATGTCTTGTGCAGGGTTTTTTGGCAAAACAATGCATCACCCAGGTCTCTCAGCCCCCCTACAGCCCAGATTTGGCTCCCTGCGACTTTTGGCTTTTCTTAAAGCTAAAATCGCTGTTGAAAGGGAGGAGATTTCAGACCGTGGACGAGATTAAGGAGAATGCAACGAGGCAGCTGATGAAGATCCAGAAAGAGGACTTTGCAGACTGTTTTGAAAAGTGGAAGGGACGCTGGGAGAAGTGTGTGAGGTCCCAAGGGGAGTACTTTGAAGGGGACTAAGGCGCCATTGTCCTAGGTAAGCAATATTTTTTTTAATAGTAAATGGCTGCATACTTTCCGGACAGACCTCGTATGTATACACAAGTATCCCTTTCTATTTAAGGAGGATGTTGAATGTTTACATGCTGCCTTCCACAGAATCCCAAGGAAATCCATCTGCTGTGCCAGTACTTAACTGCAAATTCCACATTCAACTGTGCATAAATTCGTGTGCACACAGACCCGTTTCTTGGCCACCGAGATCACCTGACCTTACCATGTTCGATTATTTTCTTTGGGATTACGTGAAGTCTATAGTGTACTCCACAAAGGTGCAGGACATTATTCAACTGAAATAGTGCATCACAGCAGCGGTGACCTCCATAACCTGCCAAGATGTTAAAAAATGTGTGGAGGGAAATTGAGTACTGTTGTGACTTAGTTCATGCCACTGTCATGGTCGCAGTAGTACCTATACAGTATTCTATTAATGCCTACACGGTTAATCATACATAAAACTTCATATTTTTACGAGTCATCCGTGCTAAGGTTTTCTCCCATACTCATATATGAGAAAACAAAGTTAGATGACGTCAAAGTATATGTTAGCCTTAAGATATAAAATATTCATAAACCTGTATGTGTAGCAATAAGATAATTATACCAAGAGATAACTGGGGCCTTCAAAATTGTTTGAGTATACCTGTATGTTGAAAACTTTAATTATCTGTAACTAGTGTGTAAAGTGAGCAAAACTGTGAGCCAGTGAAATAAGACCTACAGTAAGTGTTTTGCATCTGTTGCACATTACCCTGTCTTTGCTGTGTATTTGAAGTGTAGTTATGTGACCTGTGAATATTGGAGAACCACAGGAATACACTGAATATTCTGTAATATTTATATTAATTACTTCTAATTAATCACTAAGAAGTGCCTAGCATCTTTTTAATGGCCATCTGTTGGATGACAGCTAAACCATGGAAATAACCATGTCCACTTAGTGTATTTCATGTGTGTTTGTTATGAACCAGTGAGAGCTCAGTTATTTATTAGATTATAAATGTTACCCACCAATGCACTTGGCATGTGTCGATGCATAATGAAATCCCTCGGAAATTCATTTGAATGCCCAGAACGGAGAGATTTTTCTCATAATTTCTCAGAATACTGTACGTACTCAATTTTTTCCCCAACTAATGGAAAGTTCTGGGGATAAAAGATTCTGGCTAACAGGAAGATTACTGTACTCTGTTTGAATGTCATTAAAGTCGAGTGTCTTTACCTTTTCCAAACAATACAAGCCTGAGCACAAATTAAAACTGGTCACTAGAGTGCACCATGTTGTTAATGTTGCTAAAATGATTGAGCTCTCTTTTGTTATCTATATCACTCTACTCTTCTACAAATAATTCTAATTAGTATGCATACAATACAACAAGTATCTTCATCTTTTTTCCACTGAGTTTTTCTATCTTTTTCCACTTTCCAAAGTTAGTAATGTTGGAGTAAGAAACTGAGTTACAGTGAGTTCTGCTATAACGCGTGTTTTGATAACGCGAATTTGCCCTAACGCGATTTATGAATTCGGAACAATATTTGTATAACGCGATCGCTTGTTTGCTATAACGCGATTTTTGCTTACTATTTCTCCAATTTTGTGGTATTAACTGTGAATATGGTAAAGAAGAATATCTCCAAAAAGCATTCTGATGATAGAATTCCCGGTGATTATCGTAAAAGAAAGGATATAACACTTGAAGAGAAGCTTGATGTTATCAACCTCAAAATCACCCTTCTCCCCATCAAGTTACATTCATATTTTTTCAAGGTAAAGTGTTAAATTTACTGTATGATTTCATTATTAGATATGAATGTAACATTTATTTAGACTGTGCTATCCTTTGTGTTAGGCTAACTACTAAATTTTTTCGATTTCGAGTAATCTGCACCTAACCCTATTTTCTCCATAAGCCCTGTTATTTCTATTAGGCGATTTTCTATAACACGATATTTTACAAGAACACAATTATCGCGTTATAGCAGAACTACCTGTATATCAATAAAGTATTTGAAAATGATTAAAGCCTATTTATGCATGGTTAAGATATCAGCATAGAATAAAACAAATGACACTCACCCATTTCCAGCAAAAGGTCCCTGAACTTAAGATTATTGTCATTTAACATGGCAGCAGCTAGTGAATGAGCCTCAGAGTAGAGATTGGAGCACAGTTCTCCTTGGAGTTGTTCCACACTTTCACTTCGTTTGTGTTTAACCAACCACTGCTCTAAACGACTTCCACATCCACTCTAAAAATAGTCAAAGGATATCCCACTTAATTGGAATGCACCTAAAATCCAAATGAAAGGTTCACATTTTTCTTTGGTGGAAGATAAAACTAGTAAAGGTATGCTACTGTGCAGTTATGTATTCCACATCCTTATACAGATATACATGGTTCTTCATGTGATCCTACTGACTCTTGAGAGGTCATAATATTTAGGTTAACTGACTGCTCGTAACTGACTGCTGGAAAACAATGAGAGTACAGTACCAGGTATGCAACTGTATCAACAATTATCCATGAATTCAGAACTACCTATTAAAGGTGGCAGACTATTATTCATTGTCCTAAATCCCTCAAGCAAAAGGGTAACATCCATCCTTGTGAAGAGAATTTCAAATCTTTAGACTAGCTGTATTTTAGTATACTGCAAATATTCTTACAAAAGATTAATGAAAAAATTCATCCTGATTAATAAAACAGATGCTGCTGTACAATATACATCCTCCTTACACGTTCTTTCATTTTAACCAAAAATAATAATGACTTACTGATGCTGCAACTTTACATCCTTTCAATTTCATTTCTTCAAACAAACTAACACTCAAGGGGTTGCTGTTATCTTCATTTTACTTTGTTACACCACTGATTCATTTTCAATGAAGCTTAAACAAAGGATTGTGGCATGATATTTAATTTCATGATTGAGGATAAAAGACATGCGAACTGCAAGATCACTCAAGTAAACACCCCTGGCAGAGCCTATCTTGTCCTGAGAGTTTTATACATTCTGAAGCAAAGACATTGTCCACTAAAATACTAAAAGTGCAAATGGTTTAAACAGCCACTTGTTCAGTCAAATTAAAAGGATCTTGAAGCAAACTCTTGCCCTAAACCAGTTGTTGCTTCAAGAGTTAGTGAGTTACACACATCAATCCTTAATTTTTCCTGCAAATAAAGAAACATATAGGGAGGGATTCCTGGTTACTTGTTTCATGCTTTCATCAGTAAAATGGGATATCCTATTTCAATCCTTATAGTGTTACCAGTATGTCATTCAAACAGTGACCTACAAGATTCAAAATTCCAAACCAGCTAAGAAAGAGATGGAGGAATTTTTGCCTCAAATGGCTTAGTAAAAGCACCCTAGTTATGAAGTTTTCATTTTGATTTTTTTAACTGTAATTTGTTGTACCACAGAGTCTAGTGTAAGATTTATGATCCATAGCATCCAGCCCTTCATTCAATATACCGTATTGTACACGTAGTCTTAAAAAATGTATAAAAGAGCACGAGTTTAAGAACAGTTAATCTAAGAAGGATTGATAATACTGCAAATTACGATAAGATATCCTTAAGTAGTGGGTAATTATAAATGAACAAGAGCTATCTCAAGACAATGAAGCTCACCACCAGGTGCATTTGTTTCATAATGTGTCATCTTTCAAGGAGGTGACCACATGTTACTGGCTGATCATTCACATGAAATCAGGTAATTGTAGTACTGTACCAGGTAAGTTACATTACTGTATAACCATAGTTGGAGGTAAAACATTAACATGACCTACACTTCCTAAAAAAGTAGGTGGCTGTGACATTGTTTTTGAGAGATAGCAAAACATCTTCAGATAATCATGCACACATGATATCTGGTGATTATGGCTTGTTGTGACCCATGTTTCCCCAAAACTCGTTCACAATAATCTATTTTTGAAAGGGGAATTAATGTCACTTGATGATCATGCACATGAGGTATGGTAATTGACTTCAATTTATCAAAGACATACCGTACAGTAGTTACCTATTATTGACTGAGGTGACATTAGATAATCAATCACATGAAGTTTGGTGATTGTAGTCCATTGAAGTAATGTAGAACGAGAGCTGGACATATAAATAAACATTACCAATATACTCACAAACATATTGTATGTTACAATGACTCAAGTCATTCACTGATGAGCCAGGGGGGAAAATTAACACTTATTGTATAAGTTTTTCTACGTAATCCTTTGAGTGGTATTGTCTGTCTGCAATTTTACAATACTGCACTATACAGTAGAGTACAGCTAGCACATTAGGACTGTACTGTACAGTATTAAGTAAAAAATTTTGAAACTGTCATTACCTTATCTAATGCAGTACAAGACACTGATACTATCAAGAACAGTACAAGAATTTGTGACCTTTTATGAAGTACTGTACTGTATAATTAAATAAACAAATAATAATACAAAATAAATGAATACAAATTTAAACTTCCATACTCCTACATAATGAATACAGTACAGGTACAACTTAAAAATTAATCATTCATGTTTTTTGAAGAAAAAATTATCTACATGCAAATAACTGATTTCATAATTACCATTTCTGCAACCATTGTGTAAAGTATTTGATGGTTTAAGGTATATTTCTGTCTCCCAGGTTTGGTCATCATTCTTTGGCAACTCTCTGTCATCCAGCACATCACCCCATTAGCTGGTTCTAATAGTTCAGCCATGCAATGATCACTCTCCAGTTCTAATAAACATTAAAAAAAATCTTAGTTTCAGAATACAGTTAAGAGAATAACAAGGAATAATACCACTCGTTAAAAAATAATTGCTTGTCAACTTACTTTCTACATGGAAGAATGCACTTTATACTGTAAAACAAACTTACAAAGATAAAACCCTTTACATATGTTAAATGGGTAATTTAATTCAAAAGAAGCTCAACTGAGCAAACTTTATAAATACTACCATTAATACAGTATAAAGGTATTGAAAAATATTGTATGTATAATTTTCTTCACAGACTGCACATTGAATATACTTTTCACATGCCTATATTATTTATGTTATGTAGACCCTGCTGCCATATGGCATCACAAATATTGTGACCAAGTCCCAGGTTGCTGATCTGACTTTCTGCCTCATTTACACACAATTGGAGGTCTCAATTGTTTCTCTTACTACTGAAACACAACATACATTCTGTTTGTCACTTCTCACTCTTAATCTTTTTTCTTTTCTTTTTTTATTTATGGTTCTCTATTACAGGTTGTACCTCTCTAGTCCGGCAACCTCGGGACCTGACCGGTGCCGGACCATGGAAATTCACCCTTTTCCTGGATAGATAGGGACTTGTGCTTATGCTTGGAAGCACTAGCACCACTTTCTCTGCATCATGGTCTCTTTGAAGACATATTGAAGGGTTAAATTTCGTATAGTAGCTTTTCAAATTTCGCGAGTTTTTAATTCAACGTATTTTATTGGAACACACACACAAAAAAATAAAAATAAAAATTTTGAAGGCGGAAACTTGAATTTCGACGGGTTTGAACAGCCCGCCAACGTGCAGACGACGTGCATAATCGTGTAAACAGCGTCATTTCTCTTATGTACAAAAGATTCATTATTGTTTATTACTGAATGTCTTTTTATTGAATTAATGTTTGTGTGCAAAATGAGCAATACAATTCATTAATAATACGTAGAATATTAAAACACACGAGGAAATGACACAGCATTGTTTTCGTTGATTACAAAACCAGTGATTGACTGGTTCTACATATAAAACTGAAGAAAATAAGACCTTGGTTGTAGCTGTAGTAAAATTAATATGGTTGTTTTAAGTAATCATATTTAATGTTAATAAATGGAACAATAGAAGTAGCTAACGATAATGGTAAAGAAAAAAAGAGAGATCGTGTATGTAAGTGCGCAAACGTGAAAACATATCGTCATTACTTTACATAAGAATATGAAAGCAACACTTATTTACTGTTCATATATATTTCAATTAATGTTTCTGAATTTGTTTTTATTGAATTAATGTTTGTGTGCAAAATTAGCAATACAATTTATTAATAATACGTGGATTAAAACACACGAGGAGACGAGACGGCTGCCGACATTGTTTATGTTAAAGCTTACAAAACCAGTGACTGATTGGTTCTACATATAAAACTGAAGAAAATAAGACCCTAATTGTAGCTGTAGTAAAGTTAATGTAAAAAAAATTAATATGGTTGTTTGAAGTACCTGTAATGTTATTTAATGTTAACAAATGGAACAATATAAGTAGCTAATCATTAATGGTAAAAAAAAAAAGTGAGACTGTGCATATGTAAGTGCGCACATGTGAAAACATATCATCATTACTCAACATGAGAATATGAAAGCAACACTTATTTACTGCTCATATATATTGAAGGAATAAATGTTGTACTCTGTATAGACAAGCAGAGAGAGAAACAGAGAGCAGCCGAACTGCCGGATGTAAACAAACCTTAATTTACCGCGGCGTTGTTTTGTTTTTTTACGGGGATTAGCCCACCCGGGCATAGGTCACCGACCCACATTGGGGCCTGAGGGGCAAAAATTTAATACTCCTGTAATAATAATAATAATTCAGATACAGAGAGAGGAAAAAAAAAAAAAAGAAGAAAGAAAGAAAGAGAGGCTGCCTATCTACCTATTGGACAAACTAAAATCGTTCCGGACCACAGAATGCCGGACTAGAGAGGTACAACCTGTACAAGTTAATTATTTACACCAAAAAGGGCATTTTTCAAATTTTGCCAATGAAATTATTACTGCTGTTCACAAACCATATATTGTAGTACTTATGCAGCTCTGGTATCTGATATAATGCTTAAAGGTACCAAATTTTCTTGCATATATTGACTTTTATTCCAACCTCTACTTGATACTAAGGATTTTTCTTATGGTCATTTTAACATTGAGAACTAATATTTTGTAAAAGGTTTGCTTGTTACTTATTGAACCAGTACATTACCTTGGAAGAATACAGTACAGCTCCATTTCTGTAGCATTATTAAGATGCAACCATTTAATCGGCACCCCCCCATCCCTATACAGTAAGTCCCCATTGAACGAATCCCCACTATAATTAAAGCAAGTTTTTACTACCCATTTTCTGATTAATGGAAGAATGTTTCACTATTACAAAAGGTAAGTAAATACAGCTGCTGCTGCTACCACCACCACCACCACCACAACTGCATTGCCAGCCACCTCTCCTCCATCAGCTGCCACCACCACCACACAGCACTGTCACAGTGCCTCAAGTGAAGAGGTAGATGATCCTGTCCCTGGCTGTATTTGAAGATGTCGTTAATTTGGCAGGATTAAACTGTGCAAGTCCACACCCTGGGAACTAGGGTGGTTATAGGGCGGGCGGGTCGTGTTGCGTCTCTGTAACAAAGCGTGTTCGGCATTCGGGCCTTCGATGTAGAGCGGCAGAAATTGGACAGTGATTACATAAGATCGTCAAGATCGTCTTAGTGAGGTGAAAGTGTAAATCGATGTAGGACTTTTCATGCTAGACACGATTGTATTTTTGAAAACTCAATTTCCACCGAGTTGGAGGTACAGCCAGAGTCACAGGCTTATAACCACACAATCACTGCCACATGACAAAGCTTTTATTTTATTTTATTTTTTAGGGTGTTGTGGTCACGGCTGTGATAAAGGCCAACCAGGGAGTGTAGTACTGTGCCTTCAGTTAAATCAGTTCATAGTTGTCATCAGTGAATGCAGAAGAGACTATAAATAACTTAAAGTGAATACATATTGGCAATCAAGCTGGTAAGGACAACTGCCAGCCTATTCGTGTCATAGGTGCCACAGAGACTTTAAATTTTATTTTGTTTGTGTGCTTACTCAAGGACTGAATCTGTGCCTACAATACACCACTCACAGGGAGATACAGTGTACGCAGTCGCAGACGACAACTCTATAGGCAACAGAGAGTAGCTAAGTACTTTTTCTCTCTTTATTTTTTTGAAATAGGTGTAGATTTATACACAGTCTGCACCCCCCCCCCCCACAACAACAACAACCATGAGTTTGATATGTGATTACTGCAGGGAGACGTCGGATATGGAGGATACAGGCCTAACTAATGCAACGTTTAGGAAGTTACTAACTGCCGTAAAGCATGATGGCTGTTGCTGGTATTGCTCTGGCTGCATAGTCAAGGTGAATGAAGCGATTGCAATCCATAAGGGAACGAGTTCTCTAGGGACGAAAATAGATGAAGCAGGAGCCCTGCTGGTTGACAAACTGGAGCAAGTTGGGAAAGAGATCCTTGCTAAGACTGAGGAAGTAGCTAATAGAATGGAGGTGGTTGCTAAGAGGAGCTAGGCGGACGTATTAGGAGGGCCACGGGTGGGGGGGGCGGAGAGTAATGCAGAATCAGTACAGGTTCTACAGCAGATTGGGACTCTGAAAAAGTGTGTCGAAGAAATGAAAATTAACGGACCTACTGTTAGGGGAGAGGAGGAACACCAGGAACGGCTCCAGCGCAGGAACAATGTAATAGTTTTTGGAGTCCCAGAGAGCCAGGCAGAGGGAACTGTGAGTAAGGAAACACACGACAAGGTGCTGTTTCAAAATATTTGCACAGAGGTTCTGAAGATTCCAGCAACCCCTCAGGATGTGAGGAGACTGGGACAAAAGCAGGGGGCTAAGCCTCGCCCCCTCAGGATCACACTAGGGAGTGAGGAGGAGAAATGGCAAGTTATTCGGCAGGCAAAAAACTTAGCAAGGAGTGAGGCATTTCGGGATGTATTTATTCACCCAGACCGCATGGTAATGCAGAGGGAACAGCACAAGAAGCTCCTGCAGGACTTGAAGCAGAAGAGGGAGGAGTCGAGGAGGAACGGGGACAGGTGCACATGGGTTATACTCAGGGGGAGGGTTGTGGAAACAAGTGTGCCGACACAGGGCCAGGGGGCAGCAGTGCACCCTCCACCCACTCAACCCCCCACCCGGGAGGCGGCACCAGCTCAGCCTACCGGACAGGAGGGAACGAGCGCCGTGTAAACAATGACATTTTTAACCACACCCTGCAAAATACAGTGTACTTAGCAAATGCTGCAGCTTCTGAGAATGTGGGTGGAGCGGGTTTATTACTAAGAGCAGAGACGTTACCGAGAACAAATTCTGGCTTGAATGTCATGTACACTAATACCGACACGTTCCTTGATAAGAGAGAGGAGTTTGAAACACTACTAAGAGTACACCAACCAGATATTGTAGGAGTTGTAGAACTGTTGTACAAGAACAGGAGAATCAACCCAGAGGAATGTGAGTTCAGTATTGCTGGATATGACTCATTTACGAACCTAACTCAAGAATCCTGCAGGAGGGGTGTGGTTATCTACGCTAGGCAAGACCTTAGAGCCAGCCAGGCGAGGGTACAGGGAGAGGATGTTTTTGAAGAGTCCAAGTGGTGTAAAATTAAATTAAAGGAAGGGGACTTACTTATCGTCGGGTGTATCTACAGATCCCCAAACTGTGGCCCACTAAATCAAAGGAACTAAGAACCTTAATAAACAATGCGGCGATGCTCAACCCCAGCCACCTCCTTATCATGGGGGACTTTAACTATGGCGACATCGACTGGAGAAACGAGTCCACCCCGAATGACTTGAATAATCCTGCTACTCTTTTTGTAGAAACCCTGAGAGATAATTTTCTGTTCCAACATGTGAGAGACCCAACACATTACAGAGGGGAGCAAACACCCAAGCCACTTGACCTCATCATAACAAACGAGGAGGGTATGGTGGCCAAACTGGAACACCTTGCCCCAGTCGGCACCAGTCACCATACAGTGTTGTCATTCAGATTTAACTGTTACCTAGTTCAAGATAAGGCCAGGCCAAGGTGCAAATATTACAAGGGAAATTACAATGGGATGAGGAAAGAGATGAGGGGTATCAACTGGCCTGACTTATTAAGGTACAAGAACGCAGACACTACGCTGAATATCATAACTAGTAAAATGACCCATTTGATCGATAAATATATACCCAAGACCAAACCCAGTGCTTCTAGGAATACGAGGGGATCCCTACACATGAACCATGCGGCGGTCGACAAAATTAAGAAGAACACCCAGAAATTCAAGACGTGGGTTGGGTCAAACGATAAGCAAGACTGGAGGATGTATGCAAGAGCCAGAAACCAAGCAAAGATAGAGTGTAGGAGGGCTGAAAAGGAGTTCCAGAGGCTGGTTGCACGCGAGGTCAAGTCAAACCCAAAGGCGTTTTACCGCTATGCAAAGTCGAAATTGAAAACACGAGTAGGAGTATCAGACCTGAGGCTTGAAGATGGTAGTTACGCAGATTCTGACCAGGATAAAGCTGAGGCATTGAACAGCTTCTTTTCCTCAGTGTTCACAAGAGAGGATGCAACTAACCTTCCTGCGTTTGAGGACAGACGGTTCGACACAGCACCGACCCACATTGTGTTCACAGAAGAGGGTATTAGAAATAAACTGTCCAGGCTAAAGGTCCATAAGAGTCCCGGACCTGACATGGTGCATCCTAGAGTGCTAAGAGAGCTGTGCAACGAGCTTGCTGAGCCCCTGAAGATTCTGTTTTGTAAATGCCTGGATGAACAAATGGGCGATAGTCACTCCACGAACAACTATAGACCGGTGAGCCTGACCAGCATAATATGTAAAGTACTTGAGAGTATTATCAGAGATGCCGCGATGGAACATCTACTACGAAACAACCTTGTAAAAGATTGCCAACACGGTTTTATGCCGGGGCGCTCTTGCTTAACACAATTGCTCAAGGTATTGGATATTTGGACCCATATTCTAGAACGGGGTGGTAATATCGACAATATTTACTTAGATTTTGCCAAGGCTTTCGACAGTGTACCCCACGAAAGGCTGAAAATCAAACTGGAAGGGTACGGAATTCGGGGAAATGTCCTAGCGTGGATAGAAGACTTTCTACATGACCACAAGCAATGTGTGGTGATTAATGGCACGAAATCGTCATCTGTACCTGTAACAAGTGGGGTACCGCAGGGTAGTGTATTGGGCCCGCTGTTGTTTGTTTGTTTCATAAATGACATGCCTGACGTTGTACACTCCTCCATACAAATGTTTGCCGATGATGGCAAGTTATTTCGGGAAATTAAGAACCAAGCGGACTGTGAAGAGCTGCAGAAGGACCTCTGTGGGCTCCAGGAATGGTCGAAGAAATGGCTGCTGAGATTCAATGTCACGAAGGTAAGAGGATGCACCTGGGGCGTACCAACAGTAAGGAAGCGTATCATATGTCCCAACGGGATGAAGAAAATGCACTAGTTGAGACTGTGTGAGAAGGACCTAGGTGTGTATGTTGACAATGAGCTGAAGTTCTCGGGCCATTGTGAGAAGAAGGTAAATCAGGCAAATAAATTATTGGGTCTTATAAGAAGGTCGTTCAGATATCTAGACGGTCTGTCCCTCGTGACGATCTACAGGAGTGAAGTGCTACCCCATCTGGAGTACTGTCACCCCATCTGGTCCCCGAGATATGCTAGGGACTGTCAGTTGGTTGAAAATGTTCAAAGGAGGGCCACCAAACTGGTGCCTGCACTTCGGCACCTCAGCTACCCTGAGAGATTGGAGCGCCTGAACTTGCCTAGCTTATACTACAGACGGGCAAGGGGGGACCTAGTTGAGGTGCTCAAAGCATCTCAAGGGGCAACTACTCAGTTGGGATGTCATACTTGGAGCTGGCGGACGCTCGCTTGTAAAGTCTGGCTCAAGATTGGAAGAAGCCGTCCAGAAACCGTGAGGAGCAAACTTTTTCGGAGTGAGGGTTGTAAACTCTTAGAACAATCTACGCAAGAGTGTTGTGACGGCACCGAGTGTGAAGCTCTTTCAAGAAGACTTGACCAACACTGGAGCGGGTTCCAGGTACATTCCAGGAGCCAATTGCATGCCGTGTTACCAACAGTGCGTGACAGAGACGTGACCGATCGCCCGGGCGGCTAGCGAGCCGATCTTTTGGTGAAGAATATAAATGAAAAGAGACATGACCGATCGCCCAAGCGGCTAACAAGCCGATCAGTGGCGAAGAAGATAAAAGTAAAAGTAAAGATTGGAAACTGTAGGCCTAAACAGAGAGGAGCCGGGTGGGGGTGAGGGGGGCATCGGCCTTCAGTATCCTTCGCTCTCTCATCAAACTCAGGTCAGTGAACTTCATCGGGCTGTATTCAGCCCTAAAAAAAAGAGACTTATAAAGCAGTTATTACAGTTTAAAACTTTGCTTGGTGTATAAAGTGAAATAGTGATGTATTGGGGTGGGTGATAACGGCCCATCAGGCATTATTTTTTAGTATCCTTCGCTCTCTCATCAAACACAGGTCCCCGCGCGCTCTGACCTCACCAGCACGGCAGCCATTACGGAGTGAGCGTCCCACCATGTGAGATGACTACTCCCAGCTATGCTATTCCACTGTGAACCTGTGGATTCCCGGCATACCCCCACAAATGAGTAGGAATACATAATGAAATACGTGAGAAACTCCGCGGGCGTCACTTGGAGCGATCTATAATACCAGGCGTAGAAACGGTATTGGTATGTCTCTTGGTGAAACCCTCGTCTCTACCCACCGAGGGGAGGGCAGTATGCAAACGAGGTGCCTGATATGTGTATCTAGAAATTACAAGGAGTCCCATACTGGCAGGTGTGGAGTGTAACAGGTGTGGTGAGCTGGTGCTACTATGTATGATAACCTAAGGGGCTATATTCCATACAGGTGGAGCACTCTGACGTGTTGAGTGTTATTGTAAGAAGAAATGACCGAGGTAAGGAGGTCACTCATTGTTATGCAATAAGTGTGTGGATGACACGCAACTAATGTAAGACTTCTGTTGTCGAGCAGGTCAACCAGAATCATCGTTGTTCTTCTGAGGAAGGCCAACTCACTTGTATCTTAACGGAATGCAGTATGTTTTATAAGGAATAAATTAGTTAAGACATGTTATGGTTTCACTCTTCTTTCCCCTTATCGATCTGGTCAATGAAAAACCTAACCCAATGCCTAGTCCACTCTGGCCGCTACCTAACGAGCTACATACTGCCCAGAGGGGGTCTGGTGGCAGCAACCTTTAAAATTAAGACTATAGTTAAGTTATCCCCCCTTAGAATTAGTGACCCCAGAATCTGGCAGTATACAGTACTCCAACACACAGTACTATAACACACACTTTACTCCAACACACAGTACTCAATACACAGAACTACAACACACAGTACTCCAACACACAGTACTACAACACACAGTACTCCAACACACAGTACTCAATACACAGTTCTACAACACACAGTACTCCAACACACAGTACTCCAACACACAGTACTCAATACACAGTACTACAACACACAGTACTCCAACACACAGTACTACAACACACACTTTACTCCAACACACAGTACTACAACACACAGTACTACAACACACAGTACTACAACACAGTACTCCAACACACAGTACTCCGACACACACATTACTCCAACACAGTACTCCGACACACACATTACTCCAACACACAAAGACAAAGGCAAATGACAAATGGCGTAAAGAAACTTGCCCATAATTTCATCCTGCCCGGGGATCGAACCCAGGCCCACTCACTTGTGAGGCGAACATGCTGACCATTACACCACAGGTCGCCACAACAATACTGCTACTACTACTTTGCTGTCACTCGGAATTGAGTATCGCGATGATCCAGCTATGCTACAATGATATGAGTTATTAAGGATGTCGCCTTCGTTGGTGAGCTCTAAGGTGAGGTGACTTTTACCATTCGTTAGGTGACTGTAAAGTAGCTGCTTTGGCAGTCTACTGTCGCCCATGCTGGTAACATGGCCAGTCCAGCATAATTTTTCAAGGATAATGGTAGCCTCGATGCTCCTACAGTTGGTGTCAGTGAGAATACTGGCATTTGTTCCCTTGTCTTCCTAGCGAACTCAGAGGATGGAACGTAGACTACGTTGGTGAAAGTTATAAAGTGCCTTGAAGTGCCTCCTGTATGTGACCCATGTCTTGCTGCCATACAGCAGGATGGAGAGGACCACTGCTTGATACACGTGCAACTTTGTAGATAATTTTAGCTCCCTACAGCTGAAGACATGGGTGCGGAGTCTGCCAAAGACTTCAGATGCACATCTGATCCGATGTTGAATTTCATCGATGTACTCGGTGGTGGACAGGTGGGAACCAAGGTAGTGGGAGTGGGTAACATTAGAGAGAGTAGTGCCATTAAGCTGGATGGATGGTGGAGGTGTGGTTGAACCAAGGGCAGGTTGAAAGAGAATCTGAGTCTATGTGCATTCACCTAAAGGCCGAACTGTGTTTACGTTTCTGCTAGGTGTTCAGGATCTCCTGTAGGTCACTTTCAGTTTGAACGAGGGTGAGGTCATCTGCTTACTGAAGTTCAGTGATGGAAGCTGCCGACACCTTTGTTCCTGCCTGGAGTCGTCCTATGTTGAAAAGTCCCTGGATGTCCACCCTGCCGGCTAAATTGGCACTGGCATGAGTAAGGAAAGCAGCCAAGAAAATGGAAAAGAGAGACTGTGCCTGTACACATCTTTGTTTTATCCCAGTTTGGATGGGGAAGATTTCACACTGGGTGCAATTGTACAGAACACTGCTATTCATGCGATCATGGAGTTGCCTCACAATGTCAATGAATTTTGGTGGGCAGCCAAAACGGACTGGTCCACCAGAGGGGTTCCCTGTTGACGAGTCGAAGGCCTTAGTAAGGTGAATGAAGGCCCTGTACAAGTCACAACGCTGTTCTCTGCGCTTTTCCTGTATCTGGCAGGCAGCAAATATCATGTCAGTGTTACCACGTGATGGTCTAACCTCTAAAGCCACATTGAGATTTGGGGAGGAAGTTTTCTGCCTCAGGAAGAAGTCTGTTTAGGAGGACTTGCAAGATAATCTTGCCAGCTACAGACAACAGTCTGACCAGTCTCCCTTGTTCTTATAAATATTGACGATCGAGACATCTTTAAGATTTTGGGAGATTTCCTCCTTCTCTCATATATTCTCCAGGAGAGAGTGGAGACGGCTGGTAAGCAGAGGTCTCCCTGCTTTATACACCTCGGCTGGGATTCCATCAGGCCCTGTGGCTTTGTTATTTTTCTTCTGCTTGATGGCAGTACTGTAGCTACCTCATTCAGGGATGGAGGATAGCTGAGGTGGTTCAGTTCTGGGTGCTACGGAACCTGCTGGGTAGTCAGAACATCCACATTAGTGTTACGGTTGAGCAGCGAATGGTGGTGCTCTTTCCAGCACTGACGTATGCCTTCTTCATCTTTAATTTGGGAGTTACCATCTGAAGATCGGAGGGGGGCCACCCCATGAGTAGATGAGCCATCTATTGTTTTAGCGGAAATTGAAAAATTGAATCTGCAAATTTTTGCGTTTCATACGTTATATTTTTTCACCATTCCTTCATTAGTTTTCAAAGTTTGCGCTGGGCTCCTGCTTTCTTCTCGTGGAAGGTATCAGCTTTGGTCCAAGACTTAGGGTTGCTCTGCCAGTCAGTGAGAGCAGCACGTTTACTAGTGACGAGTACTTCGATTTCCAGGTTGTTTTCATCAAACCAATCTTGGTGTTCCTTTTGATCTGACCGAGGGTCTCGTTGCAGGATTTTGTGATGACAGCTTTGATGGGACTCCATTCGGCAATCGAATTTTGCTTGTTTGTTGTTGGATTGTTTATCAGCACATAGATGAACTGCTCTCTGAAAGCATGTGCTACAGCTGGATCCTCCAGTCGCTTGGTGTTAAAATCTCTTCTGGAGGTTTGTTGTCTTCGTCGTTTTGGGGACGTGAAGGGAGAGTTTGGCTCTGACGCGCCGATGATCAGTGTCGCAGTGGTCTCAGCCACGCGTGGGTCGGGTGATGAAGATATCTTGGCAATCTCTTTCTCTGACAATGATGTAGTCAATGAGATGCCAATGTTTGGATCGTGGTGTACTGCGCACATCATTGTCATTCCTAAAAACCCCCTTTAATTCATATTACACTATAAAACATTCAAATCCACCATCCTTGTAGAATCTCAGAAAACGGGAAACATTGATAAAGGATAACTCACCTACTCAATGTTACTGAATCATGTGTTGTATTGTACCCAGGTACGGTTATATAATATTAATTGTATGTATTCATAGTATTAAGGAGAACTCAGGGTATCCATAAGATGATTGGGAAAGTCCAGTTGAGCCGGACTAGTGTACTGTAGGACTAAGTGTGGATCATGGTTTGAAGGTCATACTATTTACGTCTGTGAACGTGTAGCGAACATAACTTCCACAAATATCATATGAAAAAACATGAGAACATTGATCTGGAAAAAGGATAAATGTACCAGAACTATGTGAGGTGTTGGAAGTGACCCAGAAACTATACTTGAAAGGAAAAATCAGTGTGAACTTAATACACCTCGTATCCTCGCGTGACGTATACCCACGACAGGTACAGTGATCAAAGAATCTTATGTCTGTGTTCAAATAGTGCAATGTGTGAGAGGAGGATCCCTAATTACAGTTTTAAGTGAAGTGGATATACCCACGCCATGAACATTCGGCTTTTGTTTTAAGGGAGCGTCCTTTGTACCCGCCTCGAGTGTGCCGCGTTGATATTATTACCCAATGAATTTACCCACGAACTAGCAAACCAGAACTTTACCTTAGTGTGTAATTTAGGATAAAAATATGTGTTTATAAGGCATGAGGTTACAATATACAGGAAAGTGTTCATGTGAGAACTGTAAGAAATATAAGTAAAAATTAAAGTTTGGAAACTGTAGGCCTACGAGACGATGAGCGGCGGGGCACTGCCCTCAGTGTCCTCTGTTCTACCGGCACCTCAGGTCAGTTGACCCTCGTCTGGGAGTCAGGGCTCACTAATGGCTGCTTTTTCGATGTTATACCAAGACAGCTCTTGTGCAAGAAGGGCAGTTTTTCTTTCAGAATGCTCATTCGTGCAAGTATCCAGGAGGGTCCTCACTTTCCATGCAGCGACCATAAGACGTTGTAAAGTTTGTTTTTGCTTTGATCTGTGATTATGGTTATGTTTTCGGGGGCATTAAGATGACCTTTCTAGGTGCGATTGTCCAGTCAGGTTGTTTTTTTAGGCAGGCTATGTTTAGGGCACCTTTTCTAGCCCCCTCCCCGTGTGGGATGAGCAGAGTGGGTTCTGGAAAGGGCTGCTCAGTTGCACAGACTGAACTGTATTGCACTACTGCATCAATCCCAGTGCATTAACGACCATTTTATCTATGTCACCCATGTGCAGAGTTGTGAATAGAGACTGACCACAGGCAACCCCACCTCCCTCAACCACAGGCCTTCCCTCCTCCCTCTCTTCCTCACTCCCCTCCTTACCCTCATTCTGTATACGAAAGAAAGACTAAAGAAAAGAACCAGAGAAATGCAGAGAAGTAAGAAATGATAATGGTACATAATAGAAAATAAAGCCAAACAATACCATTTTTTTTTAGGTAAACCTAGGATAGGATTTTTTTTAAATAACAAATAATGCTCTTTATTTACAGTTTGTTTTAAATTATTCTCATTGTCATCCCTATATATGTTACAAAGAATCTGCATAATCATGGGATACACGAAATCCTTAGAATATGTATTACCGGCGTGCATTTCTGCAGTAGCTTTGGCCTTGTTACCGAAGTTGGCGATTCCCACGACAGGAGGACTAACCTCCTGAGGAACCATAAATATTCTCACAGACTTCATCCTCTTGATTTTTAAAGAATTTGAATGAGGTTTAGAAGATGAGGTAACATTGCTCACTTCCTCTGTTGAATCACTTATTTACTGTTATGCGCTGGATATGATATCCTCTCCACACATTACATTTTTTAGTTGGACACAAGTTCCGGTTGTAATAAAATCCATATTACACGGCCTTTCCTTTTCCATGACTATATTTCACAATCTATATACCATGTTGCTTACTAAATTACAACTCTATAAGGTCCTTCAAAGACAAGTTGAAGTTATTCAGAAGGATCCTGCTTGGCTTCTGGGGGTAACCTAACCTAACCTTATTTGAATGTCTTGTAGTGTACTGTATATGGCCAGCTGTCAAATTCCCTTTGTATGGGCTCACATACGTACGTACATGTAGATATTTCACACTCAGGATTGAGGTAGATTAAAAACAAACAATGCATTTTCTGTATATATATTGTATGTACAGTGCAGTGCTAGAGAGTTGCTGGTTGGTGAGGAGCTTGTTTGGAGGTCTTGCCGGTTCAGGAACGTAGGGTAGAATGGACTTCAATGGCAAGACAGAGAGTTTATATACTCGGCCACCGGAAGTAAAACCGGATGCAAGCGTCGCAGGTAGCCCCGAAACTCGCCGGTTTGCTGAATCCTGTCGCATTGGAATGCGGCTAGGGTTGTCAGTTGTAGGGGAGAGTATCCACTACAGTCTCACCTGGCAATTCCGTCTAAACCTATCTAGCACTACGACTTTGTATTTCTTTGACAAGGAAAAATAAAGTTTGCCATTACTGCAATTTGTTCAGACAAACATTCGGATATTGTCAAAAGGTGTCGAAAAAGTATCCCCTCGACTGTAGGTTAATTATGCACTGATAGGCTCTGATAATGATAACATTACATAATACTTTATAGAAATGATTGTTTGCATGCTATATTTTCTTTTGTGATCTTTAGCAAATTTGATCAACAAAAGATGCAGGTTGAAATCGTCAAATTTCTTGCTTTAAATATTTTTCTGGTATTCCTTTTTCTGGTAGATAACTTTCTACATTTATGCTTCTCATATTATGACTTACTGAAATAAAATATTCAATGTGTTACAGTGATCTCAAATATTTAGAGGTAGGGGAGAAGAAGAGTGACATGGATTACACAAATATCGTCAACGACTCCATCAATGACTCCGTCAACACCGCCGCTATCTGCAGCAGCCTTCAACCCACCACTGCCAGCCTCAACCCCCCATTTGACAGACCGAACTCCCCGGACTTTGTGGACAATACAGACGTCCCTCCCTTAGAGTAGATCATCACATCCTCTCCAAAGTAAGATGCTCTCCGACTGATAAAGATTCACGAAATAACTATATTACTTCGAATAAACTAATTATAAATACTGAGTGCAATTAATATATGAAAAATTTTTGGAACACCCATCCCAACCTGTATTGTATTGTAAGGCAAAGACCAGTAGCCTACTTGTCGATATAAACTTTAAGATCAGATATTTAATGACGTAAG
>NW_024731081.1:0-14137 GCF_018991925.1 Homarus americanus | reverse complement strand
ATGGTGTGAGGGAGCAGTGATGGTGTGAGGGAGTAGTGATGGTGTGAGGGAGCAGTGGTGGTGTGAGGGAGCAGTGGTGGTGTGAGGGAGCAGTGATGGTGTGAGGGAGCAGTGATGGTGTGAGGGAGCAGTGATGGTGTGAGGGAGTAGTGATGGTGTGAGGGAGCAGTGATGGTGTGAGGGAGCAGTGACGGTGTGAGGGAGTAGTGACGGTGTGAGGTGAGATCTATTTATTTTACCCACAAGGTTTACTTCTCTCTGTCTATATGTCTTACAGTGGTAGCATCAAGTATTAAGATGCGGGTGAGAGAGAGTGTAGGTGAGCCTCCACCTGATACTTGCCGTACATTACAACACCACCTTGAGTTAGCACAGTACTCCCATCACCAGCAGTTTTAAGTACTGGAATTTCAACTATTTTCTTAATTGTGTGCCACAGTTTAGGTCAGGAGTAGATTAATGGGATATAATAATGAGAAAATTATCTCGGTATATAATATATCCCAGGTTTTTATAGCTATAATTGATATTGTTTATTTATACACATACGCGTGAGTGTGTGCGTGCGTGCATTCGTGTTTTTATAACATTATTTTATTTTAAACTTTATTCCCGTTTAGTTCAACTTGTCTCTTAACAGACAAAAAATAAGTAAATCATATTAATCTCTTCCGTGTGTAAAGGTTATTATTAATACGACTAAACGTTCACCACACACCTGTATTTGTATTCTGCTCTGACGATTAGTGGATAAATTGTGAAATTTTATTGAACAATTATAGACAAGGATAAAAAAGGCAATAAGTTTACAAATGCCAATAAAGAATGTGAGGGAATTACTTCTCACCTGAGACGGTACGTTTTAAATTTACTTCCCAATAATCTTTACCAAGACGGAAATCAGGCAAGGAGGGTCCTCATCCCCCCTTTCCCTCTCTGGCTCTCTCTTCTCATCCCCCTCATCCTCCAACTCCCACTCCTTCCACCCCCCCCTCTCTCACAGTACCCAAGCACGAGGGCCCTGGACTAACGGGACCCGCCTTCGGGACTTACCACCAATAGAAAAATTCCCTCACTCTGACAACCGGGAAATTAATTTCTTTATCCCCTCGGGAGATTAGTGCCGTCATAGCCCCGTGCACAGGGAAGTGGGTAATGCCCCCCCATGGTATACTTGGCAGTTCCTTCACGATGGCACCCCCACGTGGAAGGCTGCCAGACCTGGACCTGGACCTATACTTTCAAAGATTCGTAACTTGGATTTGTTTTCTCGTAAATGAAAGTCCAAGAAGGTGTGTGGCATTGGGGTGGCATTGGGATAAATTTTGCACCGTTGAAGATTAGGTTAGGTTAGGTTAGGTTAGGAAAGATGAAGCTCTTGGAGGTGTCGTTAAATCACATCTTAATTGACCATCACCTGCACAGGCTGTTCGCGGCGCTACTGTAAACTCCTCTGACCTGTCTGTCTATCGTCTGACGTTGTTTAATATACATTTTTTTAATTTTGAAGCAGATGTACAACAGAGTTAGCTTTATATTTTTAGAGACACTATATGTGTATAGAACTATGCCCAGTAGATGTCTTCCTCGCCCCATAGGAACACATTGTAAGCTGCTTCTTTGATGGAAACACAGCCACTGGCCATGATGAGATCTCTACATAAACTTTCACCACTGACTGTAATTAATGGCCTTAAATTTCTCAACCTCAATATGACGCCGTCAATTCTCCTCCTCTATGTCAATTGGCTAAAGACCTGACCACAATCCCGGAAACAGTCCTGACCAAAGCAGCTTTTTCTAACCTCAGGAAAAAATGGCTGAGGTGCCATCCAAGAGTATGTGTTTATGAAGAATTTATATTGCCAGTCACTATTAAGACAAATTGAATTATATTCTTCGGAGACTTCTCTTTTAAGACTAGTCGACGGGTTGAGAGAGAGAGAGAGAGAGAGAGAGAGAGAGAGAGAGAGAGCACTACTAAACGGCATCGTCCCATTACACCTAAATTAAAACAAAACCTAACATTTACTCTTGATACACGACAGTATGACACAAACACCTATAGTACAGCCTATGTGTCAGTCTATACTGTACTCATGTCACTACAGTCAACACCACAAACTTTACCTCAAACTCATCATATATGCGCCTAAACTACCACCTATACACCTTCACTCTTTCAACAGTCTGGAATATTGCCAGATCAGAACATAAAACAAACCGCAGTTTCACACCTGTATGTCGTTAATGCAGCAGTATGCCACACTGAATGTCACATTGGCCTTGGTGTTTACTTTGCCCTTTTCGCTAGATGAATTACGTGTGTGTTGACATAAAAGATTCAAACCAACCTCGATTCCTTGCCTGACCTTCCTACGCAATCCCCCAGTGCCACTCATAACCTCAACGCCACTGCCACTCATAACCTCGACGCCAGTGCCACTCATGACCTCAACGCCACTGCCACTCATAACCTCGACGCCAGTGCCACTCATGACCTCAACGCCACTGCCACTCATAACCTCGACGCCAGTGCCACTCATAACCTCGACGCCAGTGCCACTCATAACCTCAACGCCACTGCCACTCATAACCTCGACGCCAGTGCCACTCAACCTCGACGCCAGTGCCACTCATGACCTCAACGCCACTGCCACTCATAACCTCGACGCCACTGCCACTCATAACCTCGACGCCAGTGCCACTCATAACCTCGACGCCAGTGCCACTCATAACCTCGACGCCAGTGCCACTCATAACCTCAACGCCACTGCCACTCATAACCTCGACGCCAGTGCCACTCATGACCACAACGTACTGTAAAACTCCCTCACCCTTGTCGGTCGTGTTCTCGTCTTCTCCCTTCCTCTACTTACCCATTACCCCCTCCTCCACCTCATCTAACTTTGCTCCGCCCACCTGCCCCTTGCATCCTTCTGTGCGTCCGTTTGTGTATCCATCCGTCCATTCGACCGTCCTTTCTACCGCGCGTTCGACAATAATGAACGCAAAAAGGAAAAAAAATCGACGTTACCGTGTTCACACACGCTGAATAAATGTTGTCTGTTCATAGAAGTTAAGCTGTAATAGATAAATACCATATAAAGTTTATATGGTAGAGGCGTCGCGACAACACTGCGGGGTTGACCATCACAGTCCAACTGGTCTAGAGTTCAATGCCGTGTTTGTCAGGGGCGCTTCTTTTTTATATGTTAAAGTTTAAGTTGGTGACCATCTGTACTGTATGAAGGATGATGACCTTTCACTTAATTACCGGTATCTTGTAATTACCATTATTCTGGTCGTACAGTAGGATTTTACCCAATGAAAAAATCGCCAAATGAGATTTTTATTATAACGAAAAATGGTCACTTGGTATGTTTTAACAATGAATATTCCTTCACGTACAGTAGGCTTGGTTGTCAGGTTATGATTTGTGAGTTGGGATTTATTTCTACTGTACAGTTGTGTCCGGTGAGGTTATGTGTAGAGGAGATCTGTCAATGGGATTGTGTCATGTGAGATTCGTTTCAGTGTATCTCAGTGTACTATTCAAGAGACCCATGTGAACCCTTCACACATTAACTGGGTCAATGAGGCAATTGGTCTGATAACTTAGAGGAGAGAGAGAGAGAGAGAGAGAGAGAGAGAGCCTTCATTTGTGTGTACATGTATTTTATTCCAATGTTCTGGGAAGACAGAGAGATGGAGGCGTGACTTGTAGTGAGGGTAAGAGACTTGAATATCTCTCTCTCCCTCCTCCCTCTCCTTCCTCCGTTCCTCCTATCTACCTTGCTTTTTTCCTCTCATTTCCTTTTTCCCTTTTCTTTTCTCCCTCTCTTTATCCTCCCCATTCATCCTCTCTCTTTCCTTCTTCTTCCTCTCTTCCCTCTTCTCTTCTCCCTCCTTCTTCTTCCTCTCTTCCCTCTTCGCTCCTCCCTCCTCCTTCCCCCTTCTCATTCCTCTCCCGCTCCCTCTCCATCCCTGTTTTCTACCTCACCCCACCTCTTCCCTCTCCCTTCCTTCACCCTCCCCTCCCCACCTATTTTACACCCCCTTTGTCCTCGGGGTGTTTTCATGCACACAGTTCCTCAGAATCGTTCACGTTTCAGTGAATTTTATTTTATTACACGGATTTTTTTTAGACTCGCTCCCCACCTCCCTATTTCTCTGGCTGTATTCTGACAGAGTTGCCTGGTCTCTCTCTCTCTCTCTCTCTCTCTCTCTCTCTCTCTCTCTGTATGTCTGTGTTTGTCTTTATGTTGATCATTGTTTCCCTGTTTATCTCTCTCTCATACTGTATCTCTTATTGTTTGTTAGCTTTATCTATATTTATCTTTTTCTGTTTATCTCTGTTTATCTTTATTATCTTTTTGTCTGTCGTTGCTTTTTGTTCTCTCGTTCTCGTCTTTTCTCTCTTTATCACACACACACAGACACGCGCACGCACACACACACAAGAGGAGCGAAGGTCATAGTACGTCTTGGTGTGTGTAGTAGTAATTACCATTGAACATAGGAGAATAAAACTGTATTATTTCCTTTAATTTTATTCATTCAGAAACAACGGATAACTTGAAGAATCAATCCACCACCCTGACGCTAACTTGAGGTTAGGTTCGGTTAATGCTCAGGTGAAATAAGGTAGGGTGTCTAATCTTCAGGTGAAATAAGGTGGGGTGTCTAATCTTCAGGTGAAATAAGGTAGGGTGTCTAATCTTCAGGTGAAATAAGGCGGGGTGTCTAATCTTCAGGTGAAATAAGGTGGGGTGTTTAATCTTCAGGTGAAATAAGGCGGGGTGTTTAATCTTCAAGTGAAATAAGGTAGGGTGTCTAATCTTCAGGTGAAATAAGGCGGGGTGTCTAGTCTTCAGGTAAAATAAGGCGGGGTGTCTAATTTTCAGGTGAAATAAGGCGGGGTGTCTAATCTACAGGTGAAATAAGGCGGGGTGTCTAATCTTCAGGTGAAATAAGGCGGGGTGTCTAATCTACAGGTAAAATAAGGTAGAGTGTCTAATCTTCAGGTGAAATAAGGCGGGGTGTCTAATCTTCAGGTAAAATAAGGTTAGGGTGTCTAATCTTCAGGTGAAATAAGGCGGGGTGTCAAATCTTCAGGTGAAATTAGGTGGGGTGTCTAATCTTCAGGTGAAGTAAGGTGGGGTGTCTAATATTCAGGTGAAATAAGGTGGGGTGTCTAATCTTCAGGTGAAATATGGTAGGGTGTCTAATCTTCAGGTGAAATAAGGTAGAAAAATTTTATATTGACTTTCTCGATACGTTGGTAGTAATACATTGAACCATTAAAAAATATTCTTTATGCATTATGAGGGAATTGTTTGATTAGAATTTGTTAATAACAGATTGTAAATTAGTTTCAAATATATTATACGAGTAAGAAACATCGGACAACTAGTACAAACGGGACTCCTATGTATACATCATTACATGTATACTGCTTATTATTTATTTCCCATGGGCTATTACGTTAAATATATAAAGTTTGTTGTAACACGAGTTACGAGATACGTCTGAACACTGTAGTCACCTCACAAAAGTAAACACACGAAATACCTATTATAGATGAATAAATATACCTTATAAAGTTTATATGGTAGAGGCGTCGCGACGACACTGCGGGGTTGGCCATCTATAATATTTTCACTCATATGATGGGTGATGACCTTTCACTTAATTACCAGCATCTTGTAATTACCATTATTTTGGTCGTACAGTAGGATTTTACCCAATGAAAAAAATCATCCAATAGGATTTTTATTATAACGAAAAATGGTCACTTGGTATGTTTTAACAATGAATATTCCTTCACGTACAGTTGGCTTCGTTGTCAGGTTATGATTTGTGAGTTGGGATTTATTTCTACCATACAGTTGTGTCCGGTGAGATTATGTGTAGAGGAGATCTGTCAATGGGATTGTGTCATGTGAGATTCGTGTCAGTGTATCTTAGTGTACTATTCAAGAGACCCATGTGAACCTTTCACACATTAACTGGGTCAATGAGGCAATTGGTCTGATAACGTAGTTAGTTAGTCAGTCAGTCAGTTATTTTACCATCTGAGTCTTATTATAATACATCTCTCAACGATTCAACCACTACTGTATGTCTGTGTCCGTGTGCTATTATGTCTATTTGTGAGTAAGTTCATTTTCAGCCTAAATGACAGTGTGTCTCTGTTTCAATATGTCAGTTACCCTTTGGGAGTAACACTGCCCACTGGTCTAGATCTGGCGAGAAAACTGCCCCCACCCAAAGTCACTTGTTGGGTGTTACAAAGCGCCTGCTGGGTGTGTTGGGTGATTTAGGTGAGTCTTCCCCCGCCCTCCCCCAACAATCCCCCATCCCCCCTCTCCACCCACAACCCAGGGCCACGGTGTGTAAGGTTAAGGCGTTCGAATTTTAATTGGGTTGATGATGAAATAATGCATGTGAGAAGAAGAAGAAGAAGATTGGGTTAGGTTAGGCTAGATTAGGTTAGGTTAGGTCTGGTCAGGTTGCATTATGCATGAAGGTATTCATTTACAACGCTTCCGTGACGCCTGCTGCACCACCACTCCACGACCCCCTGACGGAGACACGATGATCCTCCCCATACTGGCCAGATATTTTGTAAATAACATTGATTATGTGTTAAAGGAATATCCTTCCTTCCTTAGGCTTTAGTAAGCCCCTTTATAATATTTATACTGTATATACTTGTCACACTTGCCAGATGCTTCTGGTGTCATTGTACAGGGGTACCTAGTGACAGCACTCGGATCCCGCTTTCTCTATCAAGGAATAAACAATTGAAATTGAAATTGGTATTCATTTATATGTATATTTATGATCTACAGGATCGTTTATGGCCAGTCAAAAATTTCCAGAGAAGAGAAATACATAGAAGTTATCACTAATGGCCAATTATCCCTATTGAGTGTAACATACAGTATATATTAGATGGAGTTCCGCTTTTATTTGTTTGTTTTCGTTTTATTTAAGTCATTTATTTGTTAACATTTAGCTTAGAATAAGTAAATATTATAAAAAAAACATTGAAAAACTCACGTCACTTTGTAATATATAATTAAGTCGAGATAATAATACCAATACGACGTGCTGGTCAAGCTCCGAAAGAGTTGTCCGGGGGTCTAGCTAACCTCTGGTCGGGGCTTGACCGGCACGAAAAAAAAAAAAAAAATTTTTTTTGTTTACTAAACGTGATTTTGGCAACCTGTGGTGTAATACTCAGCATGCTCGCCTTGCAAGCGAGTGGACCCGTGTTCGATTCCCGGACAGAGTGAAACTATGAGTATTTTTTTTTACGCCATTTGGCTTTCTATTTACCAGTAAATGGGAACCTGGATGTTAATCGATTTGCTGATTTTATTCTGGAATAATGGTTAGCCAGTGCCTATACTTATTGTACAGGGGCCTCATACTCCGGGCTCTATATTTATTGTACAGGGGCCCTTATGGCTGTGAATATATTATATAATGAAATACTCGGTGTACACTTGAAACAAGGTTATACGCTGGCACGCTGCGCGACAAATTAGTTTCAGTGGGCCCCCAGATACGGTGGGCCCTAGGCCAATGGCCTACTCGGCCTATTGGTAAATCCGGCCCTGGCCATATACACCCCATAACGAGACACTCAAGTCCATTTAGTCCAAGAGCCCAGGCACTTTTAATCATGTGTCTGAGGCCAAAAGGTTTGAGGGTCGTTTCTGAATCAGAATTTTATGCCGAATCTGAAAATCCATTTCTTAATTGCCGCAGCTGCTGCGTTTTTGGAGAAAAACAGCGTTTTTTGTTGTTTTCGCACCTTATTTTGGGGAAAAGTATAAAACAACGATTTTACTTCGTGGAGTTATTAAATATCCATTTATAATAGCATGTAGGGTATCAAAGTACAGATATTATCTTTTTGAACGCACATACATCAAAATAATACATGTAAGCTGGGTATCCATGGTAACAAGAGCTCTTTTGTGAAAAAAAAACCAGTTCTTTAATCGGTGCAGTCAGTGATTTCTCATGAAGGATGTATCGTCTATAATGTCACTGTGATACTGATCTTGTAAATTGGTTATAACCTCTGTATAACACTTATAGCAATACTTATTGCGAGTATGTGACTGCTATAGAATATTGACAGTAAAGTTTTCTCCACCCCCTGTCAGATTTTGCTGCCAAGACAAAAAAATCTGGTTAAATGTCCTCCCATAGTTCCTGTCCTCAGGTTATGGTTACCTTAGGCAGAAGTGTACATAAAACTGAATCCCAGTTTTATGCAGTATACCATAATTGTAACTTATGAATTTGGTGTACTAAATAAAGCGCCAACAAGGCATGTTCCTTAGACTCTCATGGCCTAATTGTTATAATGTAGGAAAACTTAGACAAACTGTTCTGTTATGTCTCCAAAACATATTCCAATAAAATTTGTAGTGTCACAAATTAGTCAGAGTCACTGTCTGACTCATCAGAGGAGGAACAGTACTCCGTTTCATCTTCCTCCTCATTAGCCATATCTGTACCCACGTTATCATCAATGTGGAGGCATACATCTTCTGGGACCTGTTGCCCTTCAAACCAGTTAATAACATAGCGACCGTTCTCTAGCAGCCATCCATTTTCTTCTGGAGCCCACTTGTACGATTCTGGGGTAATTGCGTTTTTCAACATTGATGCTACCAGATTTGTACGCTTCAATTTCTCCAAGAGCACAGATTTGCATGGAGGCAAATTACTAGGGTCGGTTCCTTTGATTTTATGCAAAGGCTGAGATTTTTGTTTTGGTGCAAAATGCTGATCAAATAGCATATGTCTGGCTGTATTCACTGATGTTAGGTTGGGCTTCCCATACATGCTACAAACAAAGGCCTCCATGTCTGTTAACAGATCTGATGATATGTGAGCTGAATCTCCCAATTTGGCGAATGCTGCGATGAACCTTTGTTCCTTTTCCATTAAAGCCAAAGGGCGGACTTTACCTTTGCGTACAAAACTAGCTGTGTAGTCACATCCTGTGAAGGCATGGAGTCCTGACAGGGCACCACACAACTCTGCTCCAAGGCTGTGAGCTAACTGGGATACATCTATATATCGCCTGGTGTTGTTAGTACTTACACCAACGTCGAGCCATAGCTGTCCTGGTATGACATGGGCATGCGTAAGCAAAATTATAAGAACATCAGTGTCAGAGGACCGGATAATGATGTTACCACCTTTGTAGGACTCGCACATATGCTTAACATGCCAGATCAACCGAGTATCTGCCTCCTCGTGGTTGCAGACCAGGCTGGGGACCTCTTGCACGTGAATACTGTCATCCTTTACATCATATTGATAGGCTTTGTCATCCAGTCCTACAAATAGCGTGTAGCCTCGGATCTGCTCAATGTATGATGTTCTCTTCCATTCCTTTACAAGGAAGTGTAGGAGGGCTGTTTTGAAATTCGCGGACTTGAGCGAGGCATTGAAATCCTTTGGGCGCTTCTGGTCAGGACCAGAGATAATGAAGTTGGTATGTGTAGCATCAGATCCACGGATACCATGCTCGATATCTTTGATGGATGGGGTTTTGTATAAATCACATACAAAGTCTACCCTTTTGGCAAATCCCAACAACCGTGTCAGAACAAGTTTGGCAATTTCACCAAATGTGGCTGGTACATTGACTAGAGTTCGTATGAGAAACATTGCATCAATGGCACATGCATCCCGACTCACTGGTTTGCTACTTTTCACTCTTTCTTCCAACTTATGCATCAGTTTTGACTTGTCCGTTTTGTTAACAGACCCATCCACTTGTGCTATGGTCAATGGCACTGGTGTAAGGGGATATCTAAAGACCAAAGCCAAATCCACGTTGTTGCTCGCTGCTAGGTAAAGCAGTCTTCCAAATAAATCACGTGTCCCCTGCAATTCTTTAATCTTTCTGTCCTTAACGGTGAGCTTAACTCGTATAGCATCTGATGAGAAATTCTTCAATTTAGATCGAGAAATCGGTTTCTCAAACCTTGCAGGGTCTTCAAAACATTCTTTGATAAATGTGTTACATCGTTTGTCTCCAATTTCCACACAGTGTAGGAGTAATACAGAAAAATAACAACAACAACCATATATTCATGCTATGCTTGAATATTTTTCAACAATTCAATCAATCAACAATAATACAATATGATATATATATATATATATATATATATATATATATATATATATATATATATATATATATATATATATATATATATATATATATATATATATATATATATACATATATATATATACATGTATCTTAGGGGATCCGTGAGAAATAATGGACAAATGTTCTCATTTTTTGGCAAATAGCACTCCTGTAACCATGGATACTGAGCTTACATGTATTATTTTTAATGCCTATGTGTTCAACAACATAATATCTTTATTTTGATACCCTACATGCTAGTATAAATGGATAGTTAATAACTCCACGAAGTAAAAACATTGTTTTATACTTTTCCCCAAAATAGGGTATAAAAACAACAAAAAACACTGTTTTTCTCCAAAAACGCAGCAGCTGCGGCAATTAAGAAATGGATTTTCAGATTCAGCATAAAATTCTGATTCAGAAACGACCCTCAAACCTTTTGGCCTCAGACACATGATTAAAAGTGCCTGGGCTCTTGGACTAATTAGCCAACTAGAGCTGTTAGGTAAATATATTGGATTAGTTCATCAGTGTGTCGGAAGCCCTGCATTATCAGTGATGACTACTTTCAATTATTCCGACGTGGAGTATAATCATTAACCTGCCTGAGCCCAATTTTACGACCAGCCTCACTTTTTTGCTCACTATTATAGCACTGTATGTAAGGGTGCAAGTCTGTGATCACGATTTCTGGACGTAATTTAGAACACTGGCAGGCGTTTTGAGTAATTAAATTTTTTAGATAAATTAAGAATGGGCCTATATATATTATATATATATATATATATATATATATATATATATATATATATATATATATATATATATATATATATATATATATATATATATATATATATATATATATATATATACACCTGTAAGAGGTCAAATTAAATTTATGATAAAGTTTAATAGGAAATTATCTTAATTGATGTTTAAACCAGGATGAAAAATGTATAAGGTGGGGGAGAGTGGTGGGCAGAGGTCGATACTTGTTCTTGTTGTCGTGAATAATGACCATAGGGTAATGGGCTGGTGCTGGCACACGCTGACTGTCTGCTGCTTGGGTGACTGTTGACACTAACTTTGATTGTTAATACTATCTGTGACTGTGAGCACTATCTGTGGCAGTCCACACTCTGACTGTCAACAATGTGATTGTGGGTGTCAACAATCCCCGAGACTGTTAAAACTAACTGTGATCATCAAAATCGACTATGCCTGTTAAAGCTGGCTGTGACTGTCAACATTGTCACCCTTAAACTGGCTGTAACCATAAATACTGCCTGTGACTGTCAACACGGTCACAGCAGGCGGAGGGTCAGGAAGAAGCAGTATACTCACACGTGGATAAGCATGTACTCGCTACTCTACAAACCTATCATATAAACACAACCACACAAGAAACGGTACTAGTTGGCAGCATGCCTCGACCACCCCATTACAACACATCCCTAGTGATCTGTGTACTGTACCCCTCTCCGTCCACCCCACCTTTGATTAAATACATTATCTCACGTATTACTATGGGTTATAGTGACGTGATCCTGGACCTACCTGTGTGACTACAGTGCCGCTAAATGATCTGGTTGTCGTGCGGGGAAGAGTTTGATGATAGGTTATAGAGTTCTCGTGTCAATATACAGAATAAACATGGCGACATTTTCCTGAATGTCTAGTTATCGGTGATTTATATGTCTGTGATTGGTAATTTTCCTCGAGTAATGATCAACATAAATCAATGCTATACTTCATTAGTGGTACTATGCCTCTCACAGCGTCACTGATAATATCCTATAATTGGAACAGGATCACACGGCAGTAGGCGGAAGGAAGACAACGATAACGTAGGATAATTACTAGTTTGGTTAGCATGTTTAGGTGTTGTAGATCAATCTCTCTAAACGTTTGTCCATTCCTCTGTTCTTTCTTTCGTTCGTTCTAATCTTCCTCGTTCGTTCTATATGTTCGCCCGTTTTACTGGTTTATAAAAAAAAAATATTAATAATCGTATATCAAATGTTTTGGAGGGTTCACCATTTTGATATTTTCTTGAGGAGACATAAGAGGTAGTTTGTGGTAACCTCAGACTATAATGCCTTTTTTACCAGCTGAGAAAAAACCGCATTATAGTCCATTACATACCACGAAGAATAGATCAATGTTTTACAGTATCTACATAGGGTCTGTTTATTTCCTTTTAGATACATCAATCATTCTTTTATTTCCATCAATATTTTCCTCATTTTATGATACACAAACACAACATTACTAAAACAAAATGAGATAATTATTTTTTCCCACAATTTAGCGTTGATTGAGCTAAGACTGAACCCTGGGAAGACCTTTATAAGACAGAATCCCGTTAACGTCTATTGGATAAAGAGAAATATGTATTATGCTGTCCTTAGATGTATATTCTTGTACATCCAGTGATATTTAAAAGCTATATCTAATAAAAGTAATATGTACAGTGATTGTTGTATAAGGGTTGATAATATAATCAATCTAATTCTCTATACATTGGTAGTTTTATACTATTATGGTCTTATATAGTAATAGATGTATATACAGACTAATACAGTAGGGTACTATTATATAAACTGTATATAATTCGAGTTGCAGTATCCATCATCATTACACCGTGTTATTCTTAAACCTTGAGTCAGGGTTTAACAACTTGTTATATCGCCAAGTGGTCAACAATTAAGACCATAAGTTTTCATTACTTTTCTTAATTATTGTTCTCGCCATATTAACGACGATAAAACAGTATTATCATATTCATTTAGTTCTCAAGGTGCATAAATCTCATAAGGGGGGGGGTGTGTGAAGTATAATGCCAAGTAATGGGTCATTATTGCACGTAAATCCCAAGATATGTTTACTGCCTTAAATTACGGGAGCCAAGGGGTTATGCCTGTGTAATTTAGTGTACAGTATAATGTCAGGATAAGATTACACACATATGAACTGTTGATGAGAGACGTAAAGTATAAGTAGAGTTTCTTTTTTTTAATATGGTAAGCCAAGTTTTAATTATAATGTGACGAAGTTTAAAGTCTTACGTCCTTCTGTTCGTCTCTCGTCTTTTTAACTCTCTCTCTCTCTCTCTCTCTCTCTCTCTCTCCACTAATCCTCGTTTTCTCCCACTCATTCTCTCTTCCCACTCTCTCTCTCTCTCTCTTGACTTCTCTCCGTTGATATTCGTCCGACATTTATTACCTGACCTACTACTCTGGTCCTTCAACTCCCGCCCATCACACCACCCCACTCTACCCAGACACATCACCACCAGCCTCCCGTGGATCACCTTAACCTGCCAGACACATCACCACCAGCCTCCCGTGGATCACCTTAACCTGCCAGGCACATCACCACCAGCCTCCCGCGGATCACCTTAACCTGCCAGACACATCACCACCAGCCTCCCGTGGATCACCTTAACCTGCCAGACACATCACCACCAGCCTCCCGTGGATCACCTTAACCTGCCAGACACATCACCACCAGCCTCCCGTGGATCACCTTAACCTGCCAGACATCACCACCAGCCTCCCGTGGATCACCTTAACCTGCACATCACCACCAGCCTCCCGTGGATCACCTTAACCTGCCAGACACATCACCACCAGCCTCCCGTGGATCACCTTAACCTGCCAGACACATCACCACCAGCCTCCCGTGGATCACCTTAACCTGCCAGACACATCACCACCAGCCTCCCGTGGATCACCTTAACCTGCCAGGCACATCACCACCAGCCTCCCGTGGATCACCTTAACCTGCCAGACACATCACCACCAGCCTCCCGTGGATCACCTTAACCTGCCAGGCACATCACCACCAGCCTCCCGTGGATCACCTTAACCTGCCAGACACATCACCACCACCCTCCCGTGGATCACCTTAACCTGCCAGGCACATCAC
>NW_024731080.1:0-15265 GCF_018991925.1 Homarus americanus | reverse complement strand
TATCTACCATAACATAACACTATCTACCATAACATAACACTATCTACCATAACATAACACGATCTGCCATAACATAACACTATCTACCATAACACCATAAAATTATCTACCATAACATAACACTATCTACCATAACACCATAACACTATCTACCATAACATAACACCATCTACCATAACATAACACCATCTACCATAACATAACACCATCTACCATAACATAACACTATCTACCATAACATAACACTATCTACCATAGCATAATACTATCTACCATAACATAACACGATCTACCATAACATAACACAATCTATCATAACATAACACTATCTGCCATAACATAACACTATCTACCATAACATTACACGATCTACCATAACATAACACTATCTACCATAACACCAAAAAATTATCTACCATAACATAACACCATCTACCATAACATAACACTATCTTCCATAAAATAACACTATCTACCATAACATAACACTATCTACCACAACATAACACTATCTACCATAACATAACACTATCTACCATAACATAACACTATCTACCATAACATAACACTATCTACCATAACACCATAACACTATCTACCATAACATAACACTATCTACCATAACATAATACTAGCTACCATAACATAACACTATCTACCATATCATAACACTATCTACCATAACATAACACTATCTACCATAACATAACACTATCTACCATAACATAACACTATCTACCATAACATAACACGATCTACCATAACATAACACTATCTACCATAACACCATAACATTATTTAATAACATAACACCATCTACCATAACATAACTCTATCTTCCATAACATAACACTATCTACCATAACATAACACTCTCTACCATAGCATAACACTATCTACCATAACATAACACCATTCCACTATAACATAACACTACGCCACAACATAACACCATCTCTCCATAACACCACACATAACACTACATTCACCATAAACATAACCACATTCAATATAACATATGTTAATTCATTTCACTACAACATAACGCCATTCACCATAACATAACACTATCTACCATAACATAACACTATCTACCACAACATAACACCATCTACCATAACATAACACTATCTACCATAACATAACGCTATCTACCATAACATAACACCATCTACCATAACATAACACCATCTACCATAACATACCACTATCTACCATAACATAACACCATCTACCATAACATAACACTATCTACCATAACATAACACTATCTCCATAACATAACACCATCTACCATAACATAACACCATCTACCATAACATAACACTATCTACCATAACATAACACCATCTACCATAACATAACACTATCTACCATAACATAACACAATCTACCATAACATAACACTATCTACCATAACATAACACTATCTACCATAACATAACGCTATCTACCATAACATAGCACTATCTACCATAACATAACGCCATCTACCATAACAAAACACTATCTACCATAACATAACACTATCTACCATATCATAACACTATCTACCATAACATACCACTAGCTACCATAACATAACACCATCTACCATAAGATAACACTATCTACCATAACATAACACTCTCTACCATAGCATAACACTATCTACCACAACATAACACTATCTACCATAACATAACACGATCTACCATAACATAAAACTATCTACCATAACACCATAACACTATCTACCATAACATAACACTATCTACCATAACATAACACTAGCTACCAAAACATAACACCATCTACCATAACATAACACTATCTACCATAGCATAACACCATCTACCATAACATAACACCATCTACCATGACATAACACGATCTACCATAACATAACACTATCTACCATAACACCATAACACTATCTACCATAACATAACACCATCTACCATAACATAACACTATCTTCAATAACATAACACTATCTACCATAACATAACACTATCTACCATAGCATAACACTATCTACCATAACATAACACTATCTACCACAACATAACACTATCTACCATAACACCATAACAATATCTACCATAACATAACACTATCCACCATAAAATAACACTATCTACCATAACATAACACTATCCACCATAACATAACACTATCAACCATAACATAACACTATCTACCATAACATAACGCTATCTACCATAACAAAACACTATCTACCACAACATAACACTATCTACCATAACACCATAACACTATCTACCATAACATAACACTATCCACCATAAAATAACACTATCTACCATAACATAACACTATCCACCATAACATAACACTATCAACCATAACATAACACAATCTACCATAACATAACGCTATCTACCATAACAAAACACTATCTATCATAACATAACACTATCTACCATAACATAATACTATCTACCATAACATACCACTAGCTACCATAACATAACACCATCTACCATAACATAACACTATATACCATAACATAACACCATCTACCATAACATAACACTATCTACCATAACATAACGCTATCTACCATAACAGAACACCATCTACCATAACATAACACCATGTACCATAACATAACACCATCTACCATAACATAACACTATCTACCATAACATAACACCATCTACCATAACATAACACTATCTACCATAACATAACACTATCTCCCATAACATAACACTATCTACCATAACATAACACTATCTACCATAACATAACACCATCTACCATAACATAACACCATCTACCATGACATAACACGATCTACCATAACATAACACAATCTACCATAACACCATAACACTATCTACCATAACATAACACCATCTACCATAACATAACACTATCTTCCATAACATAACACTATCTACCATAACATAACACTATCTACCATAGCATAACACTATCTACCATAACATAACACTATCTACCATAACATAACACTATCTCCCATAACACCATAACACTATCTACCATAACATAACACCATCTACCATAACATAACACCATCTACCATAACATAACACTATCTACCATAACATAACACTATCTACCATACAATAACACTATCTACCATAACATAACACGATCTACCATAACATAACACTATCTACCATAACATAACACTATCTACCATAACATAACACTATCTACCATAACATAACACGATCTACCATAACATAACACTATCTACCATAACACCAAAATATTATCTACCATAACATAACACTATCTACCATAACACCATAACACTATCTACCATAACATAACACCATTTACCATAACATAACACCATCTACCATAACATAACACTATCTACCGTAACATAACACTCATCCACCATAACATACCATCAAACTATAACATACAACATCTATCTACCATAACATAAACACTATCTACCATAACATAACGCCATATCTACTATAAACATAGCACCATTTTTCAATTATAAATATAACGCCATCAGTAACATATAACATCATCTACCATATATAACACCATCTACCATAACATAACGCCATCTACCATAACATAGCACTATCTACCCTAACATATTGCTATCTACCATAACATAACACTATCTACCATAACATAACACTATCTACCACAACATAACACTATCTACCCTAACATACCACTAGCTACCATAATATAACACCATCTACCATAACATAACACTATCTACCATAACATAACACCATCTACCATAACACCATAAAATTATCTACCATAACATAACACTATCTACCATAACACCATAACATTATCAAATAACATAACACCATCTACCATAACATAACACTATCTTCCATAACATAACACTATCTACCATAACATAACACTATCTATCATAACATAACACTATCTACCATAACATAACGCTATCTACCATAACATAGCACTATATACCATAACATAACGCTATCTACCATAACAAAACACTATCTACCATAACATAACACTATCTACCATAACATAACACTATCTACCATAACATACCACTAGCTACCATAACATAACACCATCTACCATACCATAACACTATCTACCATAACATAACACCATCTACCATAACATAACACTATCTACCATAACATAACGCTATCTACCATAACATAACACCATCTACCATAACATAACACCATCTACCATAACATAACACCATCTACCATAACATAACACTATCTACCATAACATAACACCATCTACCATAACATAACACTATCTACCATAACATAACACTATCTACCATAACATAACACTATCTACCATAACATAACACTATCTACCATAACATAACACCATCTACCATAACATAACACCATCTACCATGACATAACACGATCTAACACTATAACATAACACTCATTCACCATAACATCACCATCTACCATATAACATAAACACCATCCACCATAACATAAACTCTGGTTCCTCCCATATAACATAACACTATCTAGAACGTAAATACACTACTCATCATAGTATAAACACCATCTACCATAACATACAACACCATCTACCATAACATAACAACACCATCTAATTGTCAACACCATAAACACCATCACCATAACATAACACCATCTACCATAACATAACACCATCTACCATAACATAACACCATCTACCATAACATAACACTATCTACCATAACATAACACTATCTACCATAACATAACACTATCTACCATAACATAACACTATCTATCATAACATAACACTATCTACCATAACATAACACGATCTACCATAACATAACACTATCTACCATAACACCATAAAATTATCTACCATAACATAATACTATCTACTATAACACCATAACACTATCTACCATAACATAACACCATCTACCATAACATAACACCATCTACCATAACATAACACTATCTACCATAACATAACACTATCTACCATAGCATAACACTATCTACCATAACATAACAGGATCTACCATAACATAACACAATCTACCATAACATAACACAATCTACCATAACATAACACTATCTACCATAACATAACACGATCTACCATAACATAACACTATCTACCATAACACCATAAAATTATCTACCATAACATAACACCATCTACCATAACATATCACTATCTTCCATAACATAACACTATCTACCATAACATAACACTATCTACCATAGCATGACACTATCTACCATAACATAACACTATCTACCATAACATAACACTATCTTCCATAACATAACACTATCTACCATAACATAACACTATCTACCATAGCATAACACATTCTACCATAACATAACACTATCTACCATAACATAACACTATCTACCATAACATAACACTATCTACCATAAAACCATAACACTATCTACCATAACATAACACTATCTACCATAACATAACACTAGCTACCATAACATAACACTATCTACCATAGCATAACACTATCAACCATAACATAACACTATCTACCATAACATAACACTATATACCGTAACATAACACTATCTACCATAACATAACACGATCTACCATAACATAACACTATTTACCATAACACCATAACATTATCTAATAACATAACACCATCTACCATAACATAACTCTATCTTCCATAACATAACACTATCTACCATAACGTAACACTCTCTACCATAGCATAACACTATCTACCATAGCATAACACAATCTACCATAACATAACACTATCTACCATAACATAACACTATCTACCATAACATAACACTATCTACCATAAAACCATAACACTATCTACCATAACATAACACTATCTACCATAACATAATACTAGCTACCATAACATAACACTATCTACCATAGCATAACACTATCTACCATAACATAACACTATCTACCATAACATAACACTATATACCGTAACATAACACTATCTACCATAACATAACACGATCTACCATATAACATAAACACTAGCTTTACCATAACAACGCAACATTTATCTAATAAATATAAACACCATCTACCATAACATAACTCTCATCTTCCATAACATAACACTATCTACCACCATACAACGTAACACTCTCTACCACATAGCATAACACCATCTACCATTACATAACACTATCTACCATAACATACAACACGATCTACCACAACATACCATCTACCATAAATAACTACAACACCATCTAACACCATAACACAACACCATCTACCACATAAACATCACATCCAAATTATGATAACACCATCTACCATAACATAACACCATCTACCATGACATAACACGATCTACCATAACATAACACTATCTACCATAACATCATAACACTATCTACCATAACATAACACCATCTACCATAACATAACACTATCTACCATAACATAACACTATCTACCATAACATACCACTAGCTAATATAACATAACACCATCTACCATAACATAACACTATCTACCATAACATAACACCATCTACCATAACATAACACTATCTACCATAACATAACACCATCTACCATAACATAACACTATCTACCATACCATAACGCTATCTACCATAACATAACACCATCTTACCATAACAACACTATTTACCCTAACATAACACCATCTACCATAACATAACACTATCTACCATAACATAAAACCATCTACCAAAACATAACACTATCTACCATAACATAACACTATCTACCATAACATAACACCATCTACCATAACATAACACCACCTACCATGACATAACATGATCTACCATAACATAACACTATCTACGATAACACCATAACACTATCTACCATAACATAACACCATCTACCATAACATAACACTATCTTCCATAACATAACACTATTTACCATAACATAACACTATCTACCATAAAGCACCACCATAACACCATAACACCATCTACCAGCATAACACCCCATCTACCAGCAACATACACCATCACCATAACATAAACACATCTACCATAACATAACACTATCACACCATAACATAACACCACCATAGCATAACACTATCTACCATAACATAACACTATCTACCACAACATAACACTATCTACCATAACACCATAACACTATCTACTATAACATAACACCATCTACCATAACATAACACCATCTACCATAACATAACACTGTCTACCATAACATAACACTATCTACCATAGAATAACACTATCTACCATAACATAACACGATCTACCATAACATAACACTATTTACCATAACATAACACTATCTACCATAACATAACACTATCTACCATAACATAACACGATCTACCATAACATAACACTATCTACCATAACACCAAAATATTATCTACCATAACATAACACTATCTACTATAACACCATAACACTATTTACCATAACATAACACCATCTACCATAACATAACACCATCTACCATAACATAACACTATCTACCATAACATAACACTATCTACCATAGCATAACACTATCTACCATAACATAACACGATCTACCATAACATAACACAATCTACCATAACATAACACAATCTACCATAACATAACACTAACTGCCATAACATAACACTATCTACCATAACATAACACCATCTACCATAACATAACACTATCTTCCATAACATAACACTATCTACCATAACATAACACCATAACATAACACCATCCATAACACCAACAACACCATCCACCATAACACAACACCATCCACCATAACACCATCCGGCCATAGAACAACACCATCCACCATACAACACCATCCACCACAACATAAACACTATCTACCACAACACCATCTACCATAACATAACACCATCTACCATAACATAACACTATCTACCATAACATAACACTATCTACCATAAAATAACACTATCTACCATAACATAACACTCTCTACCATAGCATAACACTATCTACCATAACATAACACTATCTACCATAACATAACACGATCTACCATAACATAAAACTATCTACCATAATACCATAACACTATCTACCATAACATAACACTATCTACCATAACATAACACTAGCTACCAAAACATAACACCATCTACCATAACATAACACTATCCACCATAACATAACACTATCAACCATAACATAACACTATCTACCATAACATAACACTATCTACCATAACATAACTCTATCTACTATAACATAGCAATATTTACCATAACATAACGCTATCTACCATAACATAACACTATCTACCATAACATAACACTATCTACCATAACATAACGCTATCTACCATAACATAGCACTATCTACCATAACATATTGCTATCTACCATAACATAAACACTATCTACCATAACATAACACCATTCCACCATAACATAACAACACTATCTACCCCTAACATACCACTCAGCGCCACTATAACATAACACTGATAGCACTAATCTACCATAACATAACACCATCTACCATAACATAACACAATCTACCATAACATAACACTAACTGCCATAACATAACACTATCTATCACCATAACATAACACTATCTACCATAACATAACACTATCTACCATCACATAACACTATCTACCATAACATAACACCATCTACCATAACATAACACCATCTACCATAACATAACACTATCTACCAAAACATAACACTATCTACCATAACACCATAACACTATCTAGCATAACATAACACTATCTACCATAACATAACACTATCTACCATAACATAACACGATCTACCCTAGCATAACACTATCTACCATAACATAACACTATCTACCAAAACATAACACTATCTACCATAACATAACACTATCTACCATAACATAACACCATCTACCATAACATAACACTATCTACCATAACATAACAATATCTACCAAACACCATAACACTATCTACCATAACATAACACCATCTACCATAACATAACACCATCTACGATAACATAACACTATCTACCAAAACATAACACTATCTACCATAACACCATTACACTATCTACCATAACATAACACTATCTACCATAACAACACATAACACTATCTACCATAACATAACACTATCTACCATAACATAACACTAGCCACCAAACATAACACTATCTACCATAACATAACAACACTATCCACCATAACATAAGTTCATCAACCATAACATAACACTATCGGCAACATAACACTATCTACCATTATAACATAACGCTATCTACTATAACATAGCACCATTTACCATAATTATCTCATAACATAACGCTATCTACTATAACATAGCACTATTTACCATAACATAACGCCATCTACCATAACATAACACTATCTACCATAACATAACACTATCTACCATAACATATTGCTATCTACCATAACATAACACTATCTACCATAACATAACACTATCTACCATAACATAACACTATCTACCCTAACATACCACTAGCTACCATAACATAACACCATCTACCATAACATAACACTATCTACCCTAACATACCACTAGCTACCATAACATAACACCATCTACCATAACATAACACTATCTACCATAACATAACACCATATACCATAACACCATAAAATTATCTACCATAACATAACACTATCTACCATAACACCATAACATTATCTAATAACATAACACCATCTACCATAACATAACACTATCTACCATAACATAACACTATCTATCATAACATAACACTATCAACCATAACATAACACCATCTACCATAACATAACACCATCTACCATAACATAACACTATCTACCATAACATAACACTATCTACCATAGCATAAAACTATCTACCATAACATAACACTATCTACCATAACATAACACGATCTACCATAACATAAAACTATCTACCATAATACCATAACACTATCTACCATAACATAACACTATCTACCATAACATAACACTAGCTACCAAAACATAACACCATCTACCATAACATAACACTATCCACCATAAAATAACACTATCTACAATAACATAACACTATCCACCATAACATAACACTACCAACCATAACATAACACTATCTACCATAACATAACACTATCTACCATAACATAACGCTATCTACTATAACATAGCACTATTTACCATAACATAACGCTATCTACCATAACATAACACTATCTACCATAACATAACACTATCTACCATAACATAACGCTATCTACCATAACATAGCACTATCTACCATAACATATTGCTATCTACCATAATATACCACTAGCTACCATAACATAACACCATCTACCATAACATAACACTATCTACCATAACATAACACCATCTACCATAACATAACACTATCTACCATAACATAACGCTATCTACCATAACATAACACCATCTACCATAACATAACAACATCTACCATAACATAACACCATCTACCATAACATAACACTATCTACCATAACATAACACCATCTACCATAACATAACACTATCTACCATAACATAACACTATCTACCATAACATAACACTATCTACCATAACATAACACTATCTACCATAACATAACACCATCTACCATGACATAACACGATCTACCATAACATAACACTAACTACCATAACACCATAACACTATCTACCATAACATAACACATCTACCATAACATAACACTATCTTCCATAACATAACACTATCTACCATAACATAACACTATCTACCATAGCATAACACTATCTACCATAACATAACACTATCTACCATAACATAACACTATCTACCATAACACCATAACACTATCTACCATAACATAACACCATCTACCATAACATAACACCATCTACCATAACATAACACTATCTTCCATAACATAACGCTATCTACCATAGCATAACACTATCAACCATAACATAACACGATCTACCATAACATAACACTATCTACCATAATATAACACTATCTACCATAACATAACACTATCTACCATAACATAACACGATCTACCATAACATAACACTATTTACCATAACACCATAAAATTATCTACCATAACATAACACTATCTACCATAACACCATAACACTATCTACCATAACATAACACCATCTACCATAACATAACACCATCTACCATAACATAACACTATCTACCATAACATAACACTATCGACCATAGCATAACACTATCTACCATAACATAACACGATCTACCATAACATAACACAATCTACCATAACATAACATAATCTACCATAACATAACACTATCAACCATAACATAACACGATCTACCATAACATAACACTATCTCCCATAACACCATAAAATTATCTACCATAACATAACACCATCTACCATAACATAACACTATCTTCCATAACATAACACTATCTACCATAACATAACACTATCTACCATAGCATAACACTATCTACCATAACATAACGCTATCTACCATAACATAGCACTATCTACCATAACATAACACTATCTACCATAACACCATAACACTATCTACCATAACATAATACTAGCTACCATAACATAACACTATCTACCATAGCATATCACTATCTACCATAACATAACACTATCTACCATAACATAACACCATCTACCATGACATAACACGATCTACATAACATAACACTACTACCATAACTACCATAACACGATCTACCATAACATAACACTATCTACCATAACAAAACACTATCTACCATAACATAACATAACACTATCTACCATAACATAACACTATCTACCATAGAAGTATGAATTATCTATCATAACATAACACTATCTACCATAACATAACACTATTCACCATAACACCACAACACTATCTACTCATAACACATAACACCATCTACCATAACATAACACCATCTTACTAAAAAATATAAATACAATTATCTACTATAACATAATGCTATCTACCATAGTATAAATACTATCAACCACAGTTTTCTAGCAAATAATGATCTACCATAACATAACACTATCTACCATAACATAAAACTATCTACCATAACATAACACTATCTACCATAACATAACACGATCTACCATAACATAACCCCTATCTACCATAACACCATAAAATTATCTACCATAACATAACACTATCTACCATAACACCATAACACTATCTACCATAACATAACACCATCTACCATAACATAACACCATCTACCATAACATAACACTATCTACCATAACATAACACTATCGACCATAGCATAACACTATTTACCATAACATAACACGATCTACCATAACATAACACAATCTACCATAACATAACATAATCTACCATAACATAACACTATCTACCATAACATAACACGATCTACCATAACATAACACTATCTACCATAACACCTTAACACTATCTACCATAACATAACACTATCTACCATAACATAACACTAGCTACCATAACATAACACTATCTACCATAGCATAACACTATCTACCATAACATAACACTATCTACCATAACATAACACTATCTACAATACCATAACACTATCTACCATAACATAACACCATCTACCATAACATAACACCATCTACCATAGCATAACACTATCTACCATAACATAACACTATCTACCATAACATAACACTATCTACCATAACATAACACTCTCTACCATAGCATAACACTATCTACCATAACATAACACTATCTACCATAACATAACACGATCTACCATAACATAAAACTATCTACCATAACACCATAACACTATCTACCATAACATAACACTATCTACCATAACATAACACTAGCTACCAAAACATAACACCATCTACCATAACATAACACTATCCACCATAAAATAACACTATCTACCATAACATAACACTATCCACCATAACATAACACTATCAACCATAACATAACACTATCTACCGTAACATAACACTATCTACCATAACATAACGCTATCTACTATAACATAGCACTATTTACCATAACATAACGCTATCTACCATAACATAACACTATCTACCATAACATAACACTATCTACCATAACATAACGCTATCTACCATAACATAGCACTATCTACCCTAACATATTGCTATCTACCATAACATAACACTATCTACCATAACATAACACTATCTACCATAACATAACACTATCTACCCTAACATACCACTAGCTACCATAATATAACACCATCTACCATAACATAACACTATCTACCATAACATAACACAATCTACCATAACACCATAAAATTATCTACCATAACATAACACTATCTACCATAACACCATAACATTATCAAATAACATATCACCATCTACCATAACATAACACTATCTTCCATAACATAACACTATCTACCATAACATAACACTATCTATCATAACATAACACTATCTACCATAACATAACGCTATCTACCATAACATAGCACTATCTACCATAACATAACGCTATCTACCATAACAAAACACTATCTACCATAACATAACACTATCTACCATAACATAACAATATCTACCATAACATAACACCATCTACCATAACATAACACCATCTACCATAACATAACACCATCTACCATAACATAACACTATCTACCATAACATAACACCATCTACCATAACATAACACTATCTACCATAACATAACACCATCTACCATAACATAACACCATCTACCATAACATAACACTATCTACCATAACATAACACTATCTACCATAACATAACACCATCTACCATAACATAACAATATCTACCATAACATAACACCATCTACCATAACATAACACTATCTACCATAACATACCATTATCTACCATAACATAACACTATCGACTATAACATAAGACCATCTACCATAACATAACACTATCTACCATAACATAACACTATCTACCATAACATAACACCATCTACCATAACATAACACTATCTACCATAACATAACACGATCTACCATAACATAACACTATCTACCATAACACCATAAAATTATCTACGATAACATAACACCATCTACCATAACATAACACTATCTTTCATAACATAACACTATCTACCATAACATAACACTATCTACCATAGCATAACACTATCTATCATAACATAACACTATCTACCATAACATAACACTATCTACCATAACATAACACTATCTACCATAACACCATAACACTATCTACCATAACATAACACCATCTACCATAACATGACACCATCTACCATAACATAACACTATCTACCATAACATAACACTATCTACCATAGCATAACACTATCTACCATAACATAACACGATCTACCATAACATAACACTATCTACCATAACATAACACTATCTATCATAACATAACCCTATCTACCATAACATAACACGATCTACCATAACATAACACTATCTACCATAACACCATAAAATTATCTACCATAACATAACACTATCTACTATAACACCATAACACTATCTACCATAACATAACACCATCTACCATAACATAACACCATCTACCATAACATAACACTATCTACCATAACATAACACTATCTACCATAGCATAACACTATCTACCATAACATAACAGGATCTACCATAACATAACACAATCTACCATAACATAACACAATCTACCATAACATAACACTATCTACCATAACATAACACGATCTACCATAACATAACACTATCTACCATAACACCATAAAATTATCTACCATAACATAACACCATCTACCATAATATAACGCTATCTTCCATAACATAACCTTATCTACCATAACATAACACAATCTACCATAGCATAACACTATCTACCATAACATAACACTATCTACCCTAACATAACACTATCTACCATAACATAACACTATCTACCATAACACCATAACATTATCTACCATAACATAACACTCTCTACCATAACATAATACTAGCTACCATAACATAACACTATCTACCATAGCATAACACTATCTACCATAACATAACACTATCTACCATAACATAACACTATATACCGTAACATAACACTATCTACCATAACATAACACGATCTACCATAACATAACACTATTTACCATAACACCATAACATTATCTAATAACATAACACCATCTACCATAACATAACTCTATCTTCCATAACATAACACTATCTACCATAACGTAACACTCTCTACCATAGCATAACACTATCTACCATAACATAACACTATCTACCATAACATAACACGATCTACCATAACATAACACTATCTACCATAACACCATAACACTATCT
>NW_024731079.1:0-53474 GCF_018991925.1 Homarus americanus | reverse complement strand
TTTTTTCGGGGTGTGGGCAGGCACCAGTGCTGTGAACCAGGGTGTGTGGGCCATGATCCGGGGTGTGAGGGCAGGCACCCTTCATATCAGTGCCATGGGGTGTGGTGGGCACCTTCATGACCCTTTGTGAGTGCGGCTCGATTTCATGCCAGATAGGTGTTGGGGCCAGGGTGTGAGGCAGACACCTTAATTGCTATGACCTTGGTGTGGTCGGCACTCTTCAATTTGACCTGGTTTGAGGCCAGGCACCCCTCAGTGCCATGACCCAGGGTGTGAGGAGCCTGTCCTCTTTCAGTGGCACAACCCAGGGGTGGAACCGGGCACATGGCCCCATGACCAGTGTGGGCCAGGCACCAGTTGCTCCATGACCCCCAGGTGTAAGGTTGAAGGCACCTTCAGTGCCAGGAAACAGGGGTGAGGCCAGAACACCCCTTCAGTGACATAACCCGAGGAGAGGCCAGGCACCTCATTGAAATGAACCCGAGTGAGGTGAGACACCCCTTTAACACTATGACTGGCAAGGGCAGGCATTTCAGTCCCATGAATCAGAGAGGCCTGGCTCGATCCCCAGTGCATGAATTGGGTGGAAGGTCAGGCCCTAACAACACCGCCAGGTGTGAGGGCGACACTTCCCCACAGCCCAGGCGTGTGAGCCTGGCACCTTTTAGTCCGGCAGGATGTAAGCTGTGCACCTTCAGCGACATGACCCATGAGGCCGGGCACTCAGTGACATGACCAGGTGTGATGGCGGGCAACCGTTTAGGTCTAATGACCCGGTGAGCCAGGCACCCCCTCTAATGACCCCAGGTGAGGCCAGGCATTCCTTCCAGTGCCAAGACAGGGTGTGGTCCCCTTAGGGCTGTGAACTAGGTGGAGGGACACCACCTTCATGACCCAGTGTGAGACCCGGCACCTTCAGTGCCCAATCAGGTGTGAGGGCTAGGCACCCTTAGTGCCATAGAACCGTGTGAGGCTGGGCACCTACAGTGCTGTGAACCCTGTGTGAGGCCTGAACACCTTCAGTGCCATAAATCGAGGTGTGAGGAAGCCACACTTTAGGTCCATGATCATGGGTGTGAGGGCCAGGCACCTTCAGTGCCATGGCCCAGGGTTGAAAGAACACCTCCATTACCATGACCCAGGTGTGAGGCTGGCACCCATCAATAACAGGGGTGTGACTAAAGGCACCTTCAGTGAAGGACGGACACCTTCTCACCTGGACACAGTGTGATGGCAGCACCCCTTTCCATCACCAGGGGTGAACGGACACCCCTTCATGACTCGCGTGTGAGGCCAGGCACCACTTCAGTGACATGACCAGGGGTGATGTGAGCCAGGCACCTAGTGCCATGAACCCAGGGTGACAGGTCCGGGCACCTTCATACCCATAGACCGGGGTGTGGGGCCAGAGCACCCCTTCAGTGCCATGACCCCGTGTGAGGGCCTGCACTCCTTAGTGACATGACCTGGGTGAGGTCGGGCACACCCTTCAACGACATGAACAGAGGTGTGAGGACGGCTTGCTCATGCCCCAGGGGTGTGAGGCCGATCCACCTTCAATGCCATTTCCCGGGTGAGAGGCTGGGCACCCTTCAACCCCATGACCAGGATGTGAGGCCAGGCACCCTCAATCCATGGCTAGGGGTGTGGGCGTGCACCCTCAGCACCATGGCCAGGGTGTGAGGCAGGCACCTCAGTGTCATGAACCGTCAATGAGTGCCCAAGACCCCTTCATTGACATGACCAGGGGTGTGAGGCCAGAGCACCCTTTCAGAGACATGACCAGGGTGTGAAGGCCGGAGCACCCTCCAGCCATGATCCCGGGGTGTGAGACGGGCACCTCCAGCACCATGACCCAGGTGAGAGGCTGGCACCTTTCAAGTGCAATCAAAAGAGAGCGCACACCATACAGTGTTATGAACCCCAGGGTGTGCTGGCTGGGCACTCTCACAACACCCGGGTGAGGCAGTACCTCTTCGCACCATGACCGGGGTGTGGAGGCACCTTCAGTGACATGACCCAGGAGGTGTGAGGGCACAGCACGTGACATGACCTGTGGTCTGGCACCCTTGGTGACATGGGTGTGATGTGGGCACCCTCTCAGTGACATAAACAGGTGAGTGCGAGCACCCCTCACAGTGTTATGAACCTGGGTGTGAAATAGAACCCCTCAATGACATAAACGGGGTGTGAGGCCGGGCACACCTTCAGTGCCATGCCGGTGTGGGGGCAGGCACTTCAGTTCCTGACCCAGGTGTGAGGCAGGCACCAATTTAGTGACATGACCTGGGGTGTGAGGCCAGGCACACCTTTAGTGACCGAGGTGTGAGTGCAGGCACCCTACAGAGCTAGAACCAGGGTGTGAGGCCGGGCACCCTATAGAACATAAACCGGGGTGTGGGGCCGGGCACCTTCAGCACCATGACCCAGGATGTGAGGGCCGGGCACCCTCAGACCATGCTGCCCAGGGTGTGAGGCCACCCCTCCAGCACCATGGCCAGGGGTGTGGGCCGGGCACCAGTGTCATGAACCCGTGGTGGCAGGGCCGGCCTTCAGTGACATGACCCGGGGTGTGAGGCAGGCACCCCTTCAGTGACCATGACCAGGGTGTGAGGCGGGCACCTCCAGCACCATGATCAGGGTGTGAGGCCGGGCACCCCCCAGCACCACGAGGTATGAGGCGGGCACCTTTCAGTGCTATGAAACCAGGTGTAGTGCCAGGCACCTACAGTGTTATAGACAGGGTGTGCAGGCTGGGCACCCCTTCATTGCCAGTGTGGGGGTACCTCTTCAGCACCATGACCAGGATGTGAGGCCCTGAGGGCAGGGTGTTGGGGCAGCTCATTCAGTGCCATGAATCAGGGGTGTATGGCTCGATTTAAGTGCCATGAATCGTGGTCTGAGGCCAGGCACCCCTTCAGTGACATGACCCGGGTGTGAGGCCAGGCACCCCTCCAGCACCATGCCCCGGGTGTGAGCCAGGCACCTTCAGTGCCATGAACCTGGGTGTGAGGCCGGTCACTCCTTCAACATGACCAGGGAGTGAGGCCAGGCACCTTAGTGACATGACCAGGGGTGCAGGGGCCAGGCACCTCCAGCACCATGAACCAGGTGTGAGGCCAGGCACCCCTCCAGCACCCCGACCCGGGGTGTGAGGCGCACCGCACCCCTTCAGTGTGCCAGGCAGGTGAGGTCAGGCACTTTCAGTGCCATGAACAGGGTGTGAGCCGGGCACCCACCAGTGCCATGAATCAGGGTGTGAGGCCGGGCCATCCAGCACCATGCCCAGGGTGTGAGGCCAGGCACCCCTTCAGTGACCTGACCGGGTGTGAGCCAAGCACCCAAGTGACATGACGGGTTGGAGGGCCGTGCACTCTTCAGTGCTGTAAACCGGGTGTGAGGGCTAGGCACCTTCAGTGCCATGAATGGTGTGAGGCCCACCTTCAGTCATGGGCAGGGCCTGACCCCGGGTGTGAGACTTCCAGTCTCATGAACCAGGGTTCAGGGGCCAGCACCCCCTTCAGTGACATGACCCGGGGTGTGAGGGCCAGGCACCTTTGACTGTCCCGAGGTGTGAGGGCCAGGCACTACAGAGCTGAGCAGGGGTGTGGGCCAGGCACCCATATGACCCAGGGTGTGAGTCCGGGCACCCTTTCATGCCATGACCCAGGTGTGAGGGCGGGCACCCTTTCAGTGCCATGAATCTGGGTGTGAGGGCCGGGCACCCTTCAGCACCATGACCGGGATGTGGCCGGGCTCCCAGCACCATGGCCGGGGTGTGAGGCAGACACCTTGCTACTGTGAACAGGGGTGTGAGGGCCAGGCACCCCTTCAGTGCCATGAACCGGGGTGTGAGAGGCTGGGCACCCCGTGCTGTGAACCGTGGTGTGAGGGCCTGGCACCTTCAGTGCCATGGCCGGGGTGGGGCAGGCACCTTAGGTCTATGACCAGGGTGTGAGGGCCGTGTACCCTTATTGACATGACCAGGGGTGTGAGGGCGGGCACCTATTTAGTGACATGTCCCAGGGTGTGAGCCAGGCACCCCTTAGTGACATGACCCGAGGTGTGAGGCCGGCACCTAAACTATGGACCCGGGTGTGCGGGCAGGCACCTCAATGACCCAGGGGTGTGAGGGCCAGGCTCCCCTTCAGCACCATGGCCCGGGGTGTGGGCCGTGCCCCTTCGTACTGTGAACAGTGGTGGGGCCAGGCACCCCTTCAGTGCCATGAACAGGGGTGTGAGGGCTGGGCACTGTTGTGAACTGTGGTGTGAGGGCCTGCCCCCTTCAGTGACATGACCCGGTGTGGGGCGGGGCACCTCCAGCACCATGCCCCGGGGTGTGAGAGCCGGGCACCCCTTAGTGCCATGAACCTGGGTGTGAGGCCGATCACTCCTTCAGTAACATGACCGGGGTGAGGGCCGGGCACCCTAGTGACATGACCCGGGGTGCAGGGCCGGGCACCCTCCAGCACCATGAACCGGTGGTGAGGGCCGGGCACCCCTCCAGCACCACGACCCAGGGTGTGAGGCCTTGCACCCTCTCAGTGTCATGAGCCAGGGTGTGAGGTCAGGCACCCTTTCAGTGCCATGAAACAGGGTGTGAGCCAGGGCTACCCACCAGTGCCATGAATCAGGGTGTGAGGGCCGGGCACCCCTCCAGCACCATGCCCCGGGGTGTAGGGGCCGGGCACCACTTCGTGACATGACCCGGGGTGAGGCCAGGCACCCCCTTAAGTACATGACCCGGTTGTGAGGGCCGTGTGCTCTTTCAGTGCAGACGGGTGTGAGGGGCCGGGCACCCCTTCAGTGCCATGAACCGGGGTGTGAGGGCGGGTACCCTTTCAGTGCTGTGAACCAGGGTGTGAGGCCAGGCACCCCTTCTCATGACCAGGGGTGTGAGGGCCGGCACTTTCAGTGCCATGACCGGGGTTCAGGGCCAGGCACCCCTTCAGTGACATGACCAGGGGTGTGAGGCCGGGCACCTTAGTGACATGACCGAGGTGGAGGGGCGGGCACCCCTACAGAGCTATGAACCGGGGTGTGCGGGCCGGGCACCTCACGCCAGGTGTGAGGTCAGGCACCTTATGACCCAGGACTGAGGCAGCCGGGCACCCAGTCACCATGAATCTGGGTGAGAGCCGGGCACCTTCCTTCCATGACCCGGGATGTGAGGCCGGGCTCCCCTTCAGCACCATGGCCAGGGGTGTGAGGGCCGGGTACCCTTCAGTACTGTGAACTGGGGTGTGAGGGCCAGGCACCCCTTCAGTGCCATGAACCGGGGTGTGAGGCTGGGCACCCCTACAGTGCTGTGAACCGTGGTGTGAGGGCCTGGCACCCCTTCAGTGCCATGAAGCGGGGTGTGGCCGGCACCCTTGGTCCATGACCCGGGGTGTGAGGGGTCAGGCCCTTATTGACATGACCAGGGGTGTGAGGGCCGGGCACCTATTTAGTGACATGTCCTGGGTGAGGGCCGGAATCCCTCCAGCACCATGACCCGAGTGTGAGGGCCGGGCACCCTTTAGTGACATGACCTGAGGTGTGAGGGCCGGGCACCCTACAGAGCTAGGGACTGGGGTGGCCGGCAACCCCTCAGCACAGACCCAGGGTGAGGGGGCTGGCTCCCTTCAGCACTGGCCTGGGTGTGAGGGCCGGGTACCCTTCTTACATGTGAACCGGGGTGTGAGGGCCAGGCACCCCTTCAGTGCCATGAACTGGGGTGAGGGCTGGGCACCCTACAGTGTTTGAACCGTGGTGTGAGGGCCTGGCACCCTTCAGTGCCATGAAGGGGTGAGGGCCGGGCACCCCTTTTGGTCCATGACCTGGGTGTGAGGCTGCACTTATTGACATGACCCGAGGTGGAGGGCCGGGCACCCCTACAGAGCTATGGACCGGGGTGTGGCGGCACCCTTCTCGCATGACCCAGGGTGTGAGGTCCGGCACCCTTTCTGTGCCATGACCTGCTGAGGGCCGGGCACCCTTTCAGTGCCATGAATCTGGGTGTGAGGGGCCGGGCACCCTTCAGCACCATGACCTGATGTGGGGCCGGGCTCCCTTCAGCACCATGGCCCTGGGGTGTGAGGCCGGGTACCCCTTCAGTACTGTGAACCGGGGTGAGTTCCGGGCACCCCTTCTGTGCTATGAATCGGGGGTGAGGGAAGCCACCCACTTTAGGTCCATGAGCAGGGTGTGAGGGCTGGGCACCCTTTCAGTGCCATGACTGAGGTGTGAGGGCCGGGCACGCTCAGTGACATGACCCAGGGTTTGAAGGCCAGGCACCCTAGAGTGACATGACCAGGTTGTGAGGGCCACTCTTTCAGAGCCTTGAACTGGGGGAGAGGCTGGCACCCCTTCAGTGCCATGAACTGGGGTGTGAGGGCCGGGTACCCCTTCAGTGCTGTGAACCAGGGTGTGAGGGCCGGGCACCCCTTCAGTGCCATGAACCGGGGTGTGAGGGCCAGGCACCCTTCAGCAAGTGAGAATGAAGATAAGGCACCCCTTACAGAGCTATGAACTGGCAGGGTGGGCTGGGCACCCCTTCGCATGACCCAGGGTGTGAGGTCCGGGCACCCTTTCTGTGCCATGACCCAAGGTGTGAGGGGGCACCCCAGTGCCATGAATCTGGGTGTGAGGGCCGGCACCCTTCAGCACCATGACCTGGGGATGAGGGCAGGGGTCCCCTTCAGCACCATGGCCCGTGAGGGCTAGGTACCCCTTCAGTACTGTGAACCGGTGTGAGGGCCAGGCACTTCAGTGCCATGAACCGGGGTGAAGGCTGGGCACCCCTACAGTGCTGTGAACCGTGGTGTGAGGGCCTGGCACCCCTTCAGTGCCATGAAGCGGGTGTGAGGGCTGGCACCCCTTGGTCCATGACCGGGGTGTGAGGGCTGCCCTTATTGACATGACCAGGGGTGTGAGGGCCGGGCACCTTTAATGACATGTCCCGGGGTGTGAGGGCCGGGACCTCCAGCACCATGACCCGTAGTGTGAGGGCGGGCACCCTTTAGTGACATGACCCGAGGTGTGAGGGCCGGGCACCCTAGAGCTATGGACTGGGGTGTGCGGGCTGGGCACCCTTCGCATGACCCAGTGTGTGAGGTCCGGGCACTTTCTGTGCCATGACCCAAATTGTGAGGGCTGGGCACTTTCAGTGCTGAATCTGGGTGTGAGGGCCGGGCACCCCTTCAGCACCATGACCCAGGATGTGAGGGCCGGGCACCCCAAGTGCCATGAATCGGGGTGTGAGGGCCGGGCACCCATTCAGCACCATGACCCGGGTTGGGGCTTGGCTCGATTTCAGTGCCATGAATCAGGGTGTGAGGGCCTGGCTCGATTAAGTGCCATGAATCGTGGTCTGAGGGCCGGGCACCCCTTCAGTGACATGACCTGGGGGAGGGCAGGCACCCTCCAGCACCATGCCCCGGGGTGTGAGGGCCAGGCACCTTTCATGCCATGAACCTGGGTGTGAGGGCCGGTCACTCCTTCAGTAACATGACCCGGGGAGTGAGGGGCCGGCACCCTTTAGTGACATGACCCGGGGTGTGAGGGCCGGGCACCCCTCCAGCACCATGAACTGAGGTGAGGGCTGGCACCCTCCAGCACCACGACCCGTGTGAGGGCTGCACCCTTCAGTGTCATGAGCTGGGGTGTGAGGTCCGGTACCCTTTCAGTGCCATGAAACAGGGTGTGAGAGCCGGGCACCCCACCAGTGCCATGAATGAGGGTATGAGGGCCGGGCACCCCTCCAGCACCATGCCCCGGGGTGTGAGGGCCGGGCACCTTCAGTGACATGACCTGGGTGAAGGCAGGCACCCCTTATGACATGACCTGGTTGTGAGGGCCGTGCACTCTTTCAGTGCCTTGAACCGGGTGGAGGGCCGGGCACCCCTTCAGTGCCATGAACTGGGGTGTGAGGGCCGGGTACCCCTTCAGTGCTGTGAACCAGGGTGAGGCCGGGCACCCCTTCTCATGACCCGGGGTGTGAGGGCCAGGCACCCTTCAGTGCCAATGAACTGCCTGAGGGCCAGGCACCCTTCAGTGACATGACCCGGGTGTGAGGGCTGGCACCTTTAGTGACATGACCCGAGGTGTGAGGCCGGGCACCCTACAGAGCTATGAACTGGGGTGCAGTGGCGGGCACCTTCTGCATGACCCAGGGTGTGAGGTCCGGGCACTTTCTGTGCCATGACCCAAGGTGTGAGGGCCGGGCACCCTTCAGTGCCATGAATCTGGGTGTGAGGGCGGGCACCCCTTCAGCACCATGACCGGGATGTGAGGGCTGGCCCTTCAGCACCATGGCCTGGGGTGTGAGGGCTGGCACCCCTCAGTACTGTGAACCGGGGTGTGAGGCCAGGCACCCCTTCAGTGCCATGAACCGGGGTGTGAGGGCTGGGCACCTACAGTGCTGTGAACTGTGGTGTGAGGGCCTGGCACCCCTTCAGTGCCATGAAGGGGTGTGAGGGCCGGGCACCTTGGTCCATGACCCGGGGTGTGAGGGCCGTGTACCCTTATTGACATGACCAGGGGAGGCGGGCACCTATTTAGTGACATGTCCGGGGTGTGAGGGCCGGGAATCCCTCCAGCACCATGACCCGGAGGTGAGGGCCGGGCACCCCTTAGTGACATGACCTGAGGTGTGAGGGGCGGGCACCCTACAGAGCTATGGACCGGGGTGGTGGGGCTGGCACCCCTCTGCATGACCCAGGGGTGTGAGGGCTGGCCCCCTTCAGCACCATGGCCCGGGGTGTGAGGGCCGGGTACCCTTCATTACTGTGAACCGGGGTGTGAGGGCCAGGCACCCCTTCAGTGCCATGAACCAGGGTGTGAGGGCTGGGCACCCCTACAGTGTTGTGAACTGGTGGAGGGCTCTGGCACCTCTCAGTGCCATGAAGGGGTGTGAGGGCCGGCACCCTTTGGTCCATGACCCGGGGTGTGAGGGTCGTACCCTTTTGACATGACCGAGGTGTGAGGGCCGGGCACCCCTACAGAGCTATGGACTGTGTGGGTGGGCCGGGCACCTTCTGCATGACCCAGGGTGTGAGGGCTGGCTCCTTCAGCATGGCCCGGGTTGAGGGCCGGTTACCCCTTCATTACTGTGAACTGGGGGTGTGAGGGCCAGGCACCCCTTCAGTGCTATGAACCGGGGTGTGAGGGCTGGGCACCCCTACAGGTTGTGAACCGTGGTGTGAGGGCCTGGCACCCCTTCAGTGCCATGGAAGGGGTGTGAGGCCGGGAATCCCTCCAGCACCATGACCTGGAGTGTGAGGCCTGGCACCCTTAGTGACATGACCCGAGGTGAGGGCCGGGCACCCCTACAGAGCTATGGACTGGGTGTGGCGGGCCGGGCACCCCTTCGCATGACCCAGGGTGTGAGGTCCGGGCACCCTTTCTGTGCCATGACCTGTTAGAGGGCGGGCACCTTTCAGTGCCATGAATCTGGGTGAGGGCCGGGCATCCCTTCAGCACCACGGAGGGCCGGGCTCCCTTCAGCACCATGGCCCGGGGTGTGAGGGGCTGGCACCCCTTCAGTACTGTGAACCGGGGTGTGAGTTCCAGGCACCCTTCTGTGCTATGAATCTGGGTGTGAGAAGCCACCCACTTTAGGTCCATGAGCAGGGGTGTGGCTGGGCACCCTTTCAGTGCCATGACTCGAGGTGTGAGGGCCGGGCACGCCTGATGACATGACCCGGGGTGTGAGGCCAGGCACCTCGTGACATGACCCGGGTTGTGAGGCCGTGAGCCTCTTTCAGTGCCTTGAACGGGTGTGAGGGCCAGGCACCTTCAGTGACATGACCCGGGGTGTGAGGGCCAGGCACCCCCTAGTGACATGACCCGAGTGTGAGCCGGGCACCTACAGAGCTATGAACCGGGGTGTGCGGGCCGGGCACCCTCTCTCATGACCAGGGTGTGAGGGCCGGGCACCCCTTCAGTGCCATGAACCGGGGTGTGAGGGCCAGGCACCCCAGTGACATGACCCGGGGTGTGACGGGCTTAGTGACATGACCCGAGGTGTGAGGGCCAGGCACCCCTACAGAGCTATGAGACCGGGGTGTGCGGGCCGGGCACCCCTTCACTGACCCAGGGTGTGAGGTCCTGGCACCTTTCTGTGCCATGACCCCAGGTGTGGGCCGGGCACCCTTTCAGTGCCATGAATCTGGGTGTGAGGGCCGGGCACCTTCAGCACCATTCCCGGGATGTGAGGCTGGGCTCCCCAGCACCTAGCCCGGGGTGTGAGCGTGCCTTCAGTACTGTGAACAGGGTGTTGGGGCCAGGCACCCTTTGTCCATGACCGGGGTGTGAGGGCTGGGCACTACAGTGCTGTGAACTGTGGTGTGAGACCTTCAGTGCCATGAAGTGGGGTGTGGTGGGCACCCTTTGGTCCATGACCGGGGTGTGAGGGCGTGTACCCTTATTGACATGACCAGGGGTGTGAGGGCAGGCACCTCTTAGTGACATGACCCGAGGTGTGAGCCGGGGCACCTACAGAGCTATGGACCGGGGTGTGCGGGCCGGGCACCATGACCCAGGGTGTGAGGTCAGGCACTTCTGTGCCATGACCCAAGTTGAGGCCAGGCACCCTTTCAGTGCCATGAATCTGGGTGTGAGGGCGGGCACCCCTTCAGCACCTGCCGGGATGTGAGCCAGTCCCCTTCAGCACCATGGCCCGGGGTGTGAGGGCCAGTGCCCCTCAGTACTGTGAACCGGGTGTGAGTTCAGGCACCTTCTGTGCTATGAATGGGGTGTGAGGAAGCCACCCCCTCTAGGTCCATGAGCAGGGGTGTGAGGGCTGGGCACCCTTTCAGTGCCATGACTCGAGGTGTGAGGGCCGGGCACGCACTAGTGACATGACCCGGGGTGTAAGCCAGGCACCCCTTAAGTAGCATGAACCGGGTTGTGAGGGCCGTGCACTCTTTCAGTGCCTTGAACCAGGGGTGTGAGGCCAGGCACCTTCAGTGACATGACCCGGGGTGTGAGCCAGGCACCCCAGTGACATGACCCGAGGTGTGAGGGCCGGGCACTACAGAGCTATGAACCGGGGTGTGCGGGCCGGGCACCTTCTCATGACCGGGGTGTGAGGGCGGGCACCCTTCAGTGCCATGACAGGGGGTGGGGCGAGCCTTCAGTGACATGACCCGGGGTGTGAGGGCCAGGCACCCTTTAGTGACATGACCGAGGTGTGAGGGCCGGGCACACCTACAAGCTATGAACGGGTGTGCAGGCGGGCACCCTCCTTATGACCAGGGTGTGAGTCCTGGCACCCTTCTGTGCCATGACCAGGTGTGAGGGCAGCGCCCTTTCAGTGCCATGAATCTGGGTGTGAGGGCCGGGCACCCCTTCAGCACCATGACCCGGGATGTGAGGGGCAGGCCCCTTCAGCACACAGCCCGGGGTGTGAGCTGGGTACCCCTTCAGTACTGTGAACAGGGGTGTTGGGACACCCCTTCAGGCCAGGTGTGAGGCTGGGCACCCCTACAGTGCTGTGAACGTGGTGTGAGGGCCTGGCACCCCTTCAGTGCAGAGTGGGGTGTGAGGGCCAGGCACTGCAGTCCATGACCCGGGGTGTGAGGCCGTGTACCCTTGTGACTGCACCAGGGGTGTGAGGGCAGGCACCTCTTTAGTGACATGTCCCGGGGTGTGGGCCAGGAATCCCTCCAGCACCATGACCCAGGTGTGAGGCCAGGCACCCCTTCAGTGCCATGAACAGGGGTGTGAGGGCCAGGCACCTTCAGTGCCATGAACCGGGTGTGAGGCGACTTTCAGTGTCATGAAACCAGGTCGTGAGGCAGGCACCTATAGTGTTGTGAACAGGGTGTGAGGCCGGGCACCTTCACATGACCCGGGGTGAGGGCGGGCACCTTCAGCACCATGACTCGGGGTGTGAGGCCGGGCACCCCTAAAGTGCTGTGAACCGGGGTGTGAGGGCAGGCACCCCTTCAGAGCCATGAAGCGGGGTGTGAGCCAGGCACCCTACAGTGCCATGAATCCAGGTGTGGGGCCGGGCACCCATTCGCACCAGCCAGGGTGTTGGGGCTTGGCTCGATTTCAGTGCCATGAATCAGGGTGTGAGGCCTGGCTCGATTTAAGTGCCATGAATCGTTTCTGAGGGCGGACACCTTCAGTGACATGACCAGGGTGTGAGGCCAGGCACCCCCTCACCATGCCCGTGTGAGGCCTGGCACCCCTTCAGTGCCATGAACCTGGGTGTGAGGGCCGGTCACTCCTTCAGTAACATGACCCAGGGGTGTGGGCCGGGCACCCCTTCAGTGACCATGACCCAGGTGAGGGCCGGGCACCCTCCCAGCACCATGCCCCGGGGTGTGAGGCAGGCACCCCTAGTGCCATGAACCTGGGAGTGAGGGCCAGTCACTCCTTCAGTGACATGACCAGGTGTCAGGGCGGGCACCCCTTTCGTGACATGAAACAGGGTGTGAATGCCCAGCACCCCTAGTGTTGTGAACCGGGTTGTGAGGCCGGGCACCCTTTCATGACCCGGGGTGTGAGCCGGGCATCCCTCAGCACCATGACCCAGTTGTTGGGCCAGGCACCTTCAGTGCCAGAACCGGGGTGTGAGGCCGGGCACATCTTCAGTGCCATGAACCGGGGTGTGACGGGCACCCTTTCAGTGCCATGAAGCAGGTGTGAGCCAGGACACCTACAGTGCTGAACCGGGGTGGAAGGCCGGGCACCCAGCACTATGACTCGGGGTGTGAGGCCGGGCACCCCATCAGTGCCATGAACAGGGTGTGATGGCCGGGCACCCTTTCAGTGACATGACCCGAGGGTGAGGGCCGGGCACCTCTTTAGTGATATGACCCGGGGAGTGAGGGCCGAGCATCAGCACCATGACCAGGAGTGTGAGGCAGGCACCTTCAGTGCCATGAACCGGGTGTAGGCAGGCACCCTTCAGTGCCATGAACCGGGGTGTGATGGCCGGGCACCCTTTCAGTGCCCTGAAACAGGGTGTGAGTGCAGGGCACCCCTAGTGTTATGACCCGGGGTGTGAGGGCCGGGCACCCCTTCCCATGACCCGGGGTGTAATGGCCGGGCAACCCCTCAGTGCCCTGACCCGGGTGTGAGGTCAGGTACCCTCAGCACCATCGCCCGTGGTGTGAGGCCGGACACCAATTCAGTGACATAAACTGGGGTGTGATGGCCAGGTACACTTTTAGTGCCATGAAACAGGGTGTGAGGGCCGGGCACCCCATCAGTGCCATGAACCAGGGTGTGAGTGCAGGGCACCTGATGTTATGAACCGGGGTGTGAGGCCGGGCACCTTCCATGACCCGGGGTGTAATGCGGGCAACCTTCAGTGCCCTGACCCGGGGTGTGAGCCGGGCCACCCCTGCAGCACCATGGCCCGTGGTGTGAGGCCGGACACCAATTCAGTGACATGACCGGGGGTGTGAGGGCCAGGCACCTTAGCTTCATAACTCGGGGTGTGAGGCCGGGCACCCCATCAGTGCCATGAACCAGGGTGTGAGGCCGGGCACCTTACATGACCCGGGGTGTGAGGGCCGGGCACACCTTCACATGACCTGGGGTGAGGGCCGGGCACCTTCAGCACCATGACTTGGGGTGTGAGGCCAGGCACCCATCAGTGCCATGAACCGAGGTGAGGCCGGGCTCCCCCTTCACATGAAGCGGGGTTTGAGGCCGGCTCATTTCAGTGCCATGAATCGGCGTGTGAGGCCAGGCACCCCTTAGCACCATGACCCGGGGTGCTGGGGCGCTCATTCAGTGCCATGAACCTGGGTGTGAGCCAGTCCTCCTTCAGTGACGTGACCCGGGAGTCAGGGCCAGGCACCCCTTTCGTGACGCAGGTGTGGCACCCCTAGTGTTGTGAACCGGGTTGTGAGGCACACCCTTCACATGACCCGGTGTGTGAAGGCCGGGCATCCCTCCAGCACCATGGCCCGGATTGTGAGGGCGGGCACCCCAGTGCCATGAACCGGGTGTGATGGCGGGCATCTTCAGTGCCCTGACCAGGTGTGAGGGCCAGGTACCCCTCAGCACCATGGCCCGTGGTGTGAGGCGGACACCAAGTGCCATGAACCTGGGTGTGAGGGCAGTCACTCCTTCAATGACATGACCCGGGGTGTCAGGGCCGGGCACCTTTAGTGACATGACCCGGGGTGAGGGCCAGGCACCCCTCAGCACCATGACCCGGAGTGTGAGGGCCAGGCACCTTCAGTGCCATGAACCGGGGTGTGACGGCCGGGCACATCTTCAATGCCATGAACCGGGGTGTGAGGGCCGGGCACCCAGTGCCATGAACGGGGTGTGAGGCCGTGCACCCCTTCACATGACCCAGGGGTGTGAGGGCCGGGCACCTCAGCACCATGCCGAGTGTGAGGCTGGGCACCCTAGTGATGTGAACCGGGATGTGAGGCCGGGCACCCCTCAGTGCCAGAAGAAGCGGGGTGTGGCACCTCTTTAGGTCCATGACCCGGGGTGTGAGGCCGTGTGCCCTTATTGACATGACCAGGGGTGTGAGGGCCGGGCACCCCTTTAGTGACATGTACCGGGTGTGAGGGCCAGGATCCTCCAGCACCATGACCCGGAGTGTGAGGCGGGCACCCCTTCAGTGCCATGAACTTGGGTGTGAGGGCCAGGCACCCCTTCAGTGCCATGAACCGGGGTGTGAGCCGGGCACCTTTCAGTGCCATAAACGGGGGTGTGAGCCGGGCACCTATAGTGCCGTGAACCGGGGTGTGAGGCCAGGCACCCCTTCTATGACCAGGTGTGAGCCGGGCACCCTTTCAGCACGAGTCCAGGGGTGTGAGGCCGGGCACCAGTGCCCTGGGCAGGTGTGAGCGGGGCACCCCAGTGCTGGAACCGGAGTGTGAGGCGTGCACCACATGACCCGGGGTGCGGGCCGCACCTTCACATGACCCGGGGTGTGAGGGCAGGCACCCCTTCAGCACCATGACTCAGGGGTGTGAGGCCAGGCACCCCATCAGTGCCATGAACTGGGAATGAGGCGGGCTCCTCCAGCACCATGTCCCGGGGTGTGAGGCCGGACACTCATTCAGTGACATGAACCAGGGTGACGGCCGGGCACCACTAGTGACCATGACCCGGGGTGTGAGGCCGAGCACCCCTCCAGCACCATGCCCCGGGGTGTGTGGGCGGGCACCTTCAGTGCCATGAACCTGGGTGTGAGGCCGGTCACTCCTTCAATGACATGACCCGGTGTCAGGGCTGGGCACCACTGAGTGACATGACCCAGGGTGCCAGGGCCGGGCACCTCTCCAGCACCATGACCCGGGTGTGAGGCCGGGCACCAGTGCCATGAACCGGGGTGTGACGGCCAGGCACATCTTCAATGCCATGAACCGGGTGTGAGGCCGGGCACCTTTTAGTGCCATGGCAGGGGTGTGAGCCCGGCACTTCCTGACCCTGGGTGTAATGGCGGGCAACCCTCCAGCACCATGCCCGTGGTGAGGGCGGACACCAGTCCAGTGACATGAACTGGGTGTGAGGCCAGGCACCCTTTAGTGCCATGAAACAGGTTGTGAGGGCCGAGCACCCCAGTGCTGCAGACAGGGGTGTGAGCGGGCACCCTATCACATGACGGGGGTTTGAGGCCTGGCACTCGATTCAGTGCCATGATCGGCGTGTGAGGCGGGCACCCCGTTCACTGCAATGAGGGTGTTGGGGCTTGGCTCATTCACTGCTATAGTCCGGGGTGTGAGGCCTGGCTCATTTCAGTGCCATGAATCGGGGTGTGAGGTCAGGTACCCCATCAGCACCATGACCCAGGGTGTGGCCAGGCACCCCTCAGCACCATGTCCCAGGGGTGTGAGCCAGACACTCATTCAGTGACACTGACCCGGGGTGACGGCCGGGCACCCTTTCATGACCTGACCCGGGGTGTGAGGGCCAGGCACCCTCAAACCACATGCCCAGGTGTGTGGGCTGGCACCCCTTCAGTGCCATGAACCTGGGTGTGAGGCCAGGCACCTCCAGCACCATGACCCCGGGTGTGAGGGCCAGGCACTCCTTCAGTGCCATGAACCGGGGTGTGAGGGCCAGGCACCTCTAGTGCCTGAACCAGGGGTGTGAATGCCCGGCACCCCTACAGTGCTGTGAACCAGGGGTGTGAGGCCAGGCACCTTCACTGCAGACAGGGTGTGAGGGGCCCACACTGCCAGGGGTGTGAGGGCAGGCACCCCTCCAGCACCATGTCCCAGGTGTGAAGGCACCCCTCAGTGCCATGAACTTGGGTGTGAGGGCAGTCCTCCAGCACCATAACCCAGTGTGAGGCCAGGCACCCCTTCAGTGCGCCATGAACACAGGTGTGAGGCCAGGCACCCCTTCACTGCCATGAACCGGGGTGTGAGGGCCCAGGCACCCCTCCAGTGCCTGAAGCAGGGGTGTGAGGCCAGGCACCCCAGTGCTGTGTGAACCAGGTGTGAGGCCAGGTACCCCTTCACATGACCCGGGGTGCGGGCCAGGCACCTTCATATGACCCGGGGTGTGAGGGCCAGGCACCCCTTCAGCACTATGACTCGGGGTGTGAGGCCGGGCACCCCATCAGTGCCATGAACTGGGGAATGAGGGGCAGGCTCCCTCAGCACCATGTCCCGGTGTGAGGGCCGGACCTCATTCAGTGACATGAACCAGGGTGACGGCCTGGCACCCTTTCAGTGACATGACCCAGGTGTGAGGCCAAGCACCCCTCCATGCCCCAGGGTGTGTGGGCCGAGCACCCCTTCAGTGCCATGAACCTGGGTGTGAGGGCCGGTGCTCCTTCAGCCATGCCGACCAGGGTGTCAGGGCTGGGCTTTAGTGACATGACCCGGGGTGCAGGGCGGGCACCCCTCCCACCATGACCCAGATTGCGAGGCCAGGCACCTTCATGAACCGGGGTGTGACGGCAGGCACATCTTCAATGCCATGAACCGGTGTGAGGGCAGGGCACCCCTTCAGTGCCATGAAGCAGGTGTGAAGGCCCAGCACCCCTAAGTGCTGTGAACCGGGTGTGAGCCGTGCCATGACCCAGGGTGAGAGGGCCGGGCACCTTCAGCACCATGACCCCAGTGTGAGGCGGGTACCCCTAAGTGCCCTGAAGCAGGGGTGTGAGCCAGGCACTAGTGCTGTGAACCCGGAGTGAGAGCCAGGTACCCCGCCACATAGACCCAGGGTGTGAGGCCAGGCACCCCTTCACATGACCCGGGGTGTGAGGGCCCAGACACTCATTCAGTGACATGACCCGGGGTGACGGCGGGCACCCTTTCAGTGCTAGGCCGGTGTGAGACGGGCACCCCTAAATGCTGTGAACAGGGGGTGAGGGCCCAGGCACCCCTTCAGTACCATGAAGCGGGGTGTGGGGCCGGGCACCCCTTTAGAGTCCATGACCCGGGGTGTGAGACGCGTGCCCTTATTGACATGTCCAGGGTGTGAGGGCCGGGCACCCGTTGTGACATGTGCCGGGTGTGGAGCGAGGATCCCTCCAGCACCATGACCCGGAGTGTGAGGCCAGGCACCCTTCAGTGCCATGAACCCAGGTGTGAGGTGGGCACCACTCCAGTGCCATGAAACAGGATGTGAAGGCCAGGCACCCTATGTGCTGTGAACAGGGGTGAGGCCGGCACCCCTTCCTGACAGGGTGTGGCCGGGCATGTCCCCTGACCCGGGTGTGAGGGCCAGTACCCTCCTATGCACGTGGTGTGAGGCCAGACCTGGTAGTGACATGAACTTGGGCTGTGAGGCCAGGCACCCCTTTAGTGCCATGACAGGGTGTGAGCGCCAGGCACCCACATCACATGTCGCAGGGGTTTGAGGCATGGCTCGATTTCCAGTGCCATGAATCGGCGATGTGAGGGCACCCTTCACCACCATGACCCAGGGTGTTGGGGCTAGCTCGATTTCAGTGCCATGAATCAGGGGTGTGAGGCCAGGTACCACATCAGCACCCATGACCCGGGGTGTAAAGGCGGGCCTCAGCACCATGTCCAGGGTGTGAGGGCAGACACTCATTCAATGACATGACCCGGGGTGACGGCAGGCGCCCTTTCAGTGACATGACCGGGGTGTGAGGCGGCGCCTCCAGCACCATGCCCGGGGTGTGTGGGCCGGGCACAGTGCCATGAACCTGGGTGTGAGGCCGGTCACTCCTTCAGCAAGCATGACCCGGGGTGTCAGGGCCGGCCCTCCCAGTGACATGACCCGGGGTACCAGGGCAGGCAGCCCTCCAGCACCACTGACCCAGGTGTGAGGGCAGGCACCCCCTTAGTGCCATGAACCGGGTGTGACGGCCGGGCACATCTTCAATGCCAAGACCCGGGGTGTGAGGGCCGGGCACCCTTTCAGTGCCATGAAACGGGGGTGAGCCCGGCACCCCTTCAGTGCTGTAAACCGGGGTGTGAGGCCGTGCCCCTTCACATGACCCGGGGTGTGAGGGCCAGGCACCTTCAGCACCATGACTCGGGGTGTGAGGGCCAGGCACCCCTTTCAGTGCCTGAAACAGGGGTGTAAGGCCAGGCACCCCTCCAGCTGTCCCGGGGTGTGAGGGCCGGACACTCATTCAGTGACATGACCCAGGGTGACGGCCGGGCACCTTTCAGTGCCATGAAACAGGGGTGTGGCGGCACTAGTGCTGAACCGGGGTGTGAGGGCCGTGCCTTCACATGACCCGGGTGTGAGGCCGGGCATCTTCAGTGCCATGAACGGGTGTGAGGCCAGGCACCCTTTCAGTGCTATGAAGCAGGGTGTGAAGGCCGGCACCCCCAGTGCTGAACTGGGTGTGAGGCCGGGCACCCCTTCAGCACCATGACTCGGGTGTTAGGGAAGGGCACCTATCAGTGCCATGAACCGGGGTGTGATGGCCGGGCACCTTCAGTGACATGACCCGGGTAGTGAGGCGGGCACCTCTTAGTGACATGACCAGGGAGTGGGGCCGGGACCCTCAGCACCATGACCGGAGTGTGAGGGCCAGGCACCCCTTCAGTGCCATAGACACAGGTGTGGGCTGGGCACCCCTTCCATGACCCGGGTGTAATGGCCGGGCATCCCTTCAGTGCCCTGGCCGGGGTGTGAGCCGGGTTCTGCTCCTCCAGCACTATCGCCCGTGGTGTGAGGGACGGACACAATTCAGTGACATGAACTGGGGTGTGATGGCCGGGTACACTTTTAGTGCCATGAAACAGGGTGTGAGGTCAGGCACCCTATCAGTGCCATGAACCAGGGTGTGCAGGGCACCCCTGGTGTTATGAACCGGGGTGTGAGGGCCGGGCACCTTCCCATGACGGGGTGTAATGGCCAGGCAACCCTTCCATGCCCTGACCCGGGTGTGAGGCGGGTACCCTCAGCACCATGGCCCGTGAGGGCGAGACCAATTCAGTGACATGACTCGGGGTGTGAGGCGGGCACCCCATCAGTGCCAGGAACCTGTGTGTGTGAGGCCGGGCACCCCTTCACTTGACCCGGGGTGTGAGGGCCGGGCACCTTCACATGACCTGGGGTGTGGCGGGCACCCCTTCAGCACCATGACTTCGGGTGTGAGGGCAGGCCCATCAGTGCCATGAACCTTGGTGAGGCCAGGCTCCCCTTCAGTGCCATGAAACGGGATGTGAGTGCAGGGCACTACAGTGTTGTGAACCGGGGTGTGAGGCCGGGCACCCCTTCCATGACCAGGGTGTAATGGCGGGCAACCCTTCAGTGCCTGACCCAGGGGTGTGAGGGCGGGCCCTCAGCACCATGGCCCGTGGTGTGAGCGGACACCAATTCAGTGACATGACTGGGGTGAGGCCGGGCACCTTTAGTGCCATGAAACAGGTTGTGAGGGCCGGGCACCTACCGTGCTGCGTGAACCCGGGTGTGAGGCCGGGCACCCCATCACATGACGGGGTTTGAGGGCCTGGCTCGATTTCAGTGACATGAATCGGCGTGTGAGGCCGGGCACCTTCAGCACAATGACCCGGGGTGTTGGGGCTTGGCTCGATTTCACTGCTATGAATCAGGTGTGAGGGCCTGGCTCGATTTCAGTGCCATGAATCAGGGTGTGAGGGCCGGGTACCCCCATCACACCATGACCCGGGTGTGAAGGCCAGGCACCCTAGCACCATGTCCCGGGTGTGAGGCCGACACTCATTCAGTGACATGACCCGGGGTGACGGCCTGGCACCCTTTCAGTGACATGACCCAGGGTGTGAGGCCGAGCACCCCCTCAACACCATGCCCAGGGTGTGTGGGCCGGGCACCCCTTCAGTGCCGAACCTGGGTGTGAGGCGGTCACTCCTTCAATGACATGACCCGGGGTGTCGGGCCGAACCCCTAGTGACATGACCCGGGGTGAGGGCCGGACACCCTCCAGCACCATGACCCAGGTGTGAGGCCGGGCACCTTCAGTGCCATGAACCGGGGTGTGAGGCAGGCACCTTTCAGTGCCTGAAGCAGGTGTGAATGCCCGGCACCCCTACAGTGCTTGTGAACCAGGGGTGTGAGGGCCGGGCACCCTAGTGACATGACCCAGGGTGTGAGGGGCCGAGCACCTCAGCACCATGCCCCGGGGTGTGTGGGCCGTGCACCCCTTCAGTGCCATGAACCTGGGTGTGAGGGCCGGTCCTCACTCAAGACATGACTCGGGGTGTGAGGGGCCAGGGCACCACTTAGTGACATGACCCGGGTGAGAGGGCCGGGCACCTCCAGCACCATGACCCGGGTGTGAGGCCGGGCACCCCTTCCAGTGCCATGAACCGGGGTGTGACGGCAGGCACATATGCCATGAACAGGGGTGTGAGGCCGGGCACCTTTCAGTGCCATGGCAGTGTGAATGCCCGGCACCCCCAGTGCTGTGAACCGGGGTGTGAGGCCAGGCACCCACTGCCATGCACCAGGGTGTGAGGCCGTGCACCTTCCTGACCAGGGGTGAGGCGGGCCCTCCAGCACCATGACCAGTGTGAGGGCTGGGCACCCCAGTGATGTGAACCGGGATGTGAGGCCAGGCACCTTCAGTGCCATGAGCGGGGTGTGGGGCGGAACCTAGGTCCATGACCCGGGGTGTGGGGCCGTGTACCCTTATTGACATGACCAGGGTGTGAGGCCGAGGCACCTTTGGTGCCCGGGGTGTGAGGGCGGGGATCCTCCAGCACCAAACCCCAGGTGTGAGGCCGGGCACTTCAGTGCCATGAACTTGGGTGTGAGGGCCGGGCACCTTCAGTGCCATGAACCGGGGTGTGAGGCCGGGCACCCCTTCAGTGCCATAAAACAGGGTGTGAGGCGGGCACCCCTATAGTGCTATGGCTCGGTGTGAAGGCACCCCTTCACATGACTGGGGTGTGAGGGCCGGGCTCAGCACCATGACTCGGGGTGGAGGGGCGGGCACCTTTCAGTGCCCTGAAAGCGGGGTGTGAGCCGGGCACCCCAAGTGCTGTGAACCAGGTGTGAGGCCAGTGCCCCTTCACATGACCCGGGGTGTGAGGGCCAGGCACCCCTTCCCTTGACCAGGGGTGTGAGCCAGAGCACCCTTCAGCACCATGACTCGGGGTGTGAGGCCAGGCACCCCATCAGTGCCATGAACTGGGGAATGAGGGCGGGCTCCTCCAGCACCATGTCCGGGGTGTGAGGCCGGACACTCATTCAGTGACATGAACCAGGGGTGACGGCCGGGCACCCTTTCGTGACATGCCGGGGTGGAGGCCGAGCACCCTCCAGCACCATGCCCGCGGGTGTGTGGGCCGGGCACCTTCAGTGCCATGAACCTGGGTGTGAGGCGGTCACTCCTTCAATGACATGACCCGGGGTGTCAGGGCTGGAGCCACTTTAGTGACATGACCCGGGGTGCCAGGGCCGGGCACCCTCCCACCATGACCCAGGTGGGGCAGGCACCCCTTCAGTGCCATGAACCGGGGTGTGACGGCCGGGCACCTTCAGCAGGCCGTGAACCGGGTGTGAGGCCGGGCACCCCTTCAGTGCCATGAGCAGGGGTGTGAGGCTGGGCTTTAGGTCCATGACCCGGGTGTGAGACGTGTACCCTTATTGACATGACCAGGGTGTGAGGTGCACCTTTAGTGACATGTACCGGGGTGTGAGGGCGAGGTCCCTCCAGCACCATGACCCGGAGTGTGAGCAGGCACCCCTTCAGTGCCATGAACCGGGGTGGGGCCAGCACCTTCAGTGCCATGAAGCAGGGGTGTGAGCCAGGCACCCCTATAGTGCTGTGAACCGGGGTGTGAGGCCAGGCACCCCTTCCTGACCAGGGGTGTAATGGCCGAGGCAACCCTTCAGTCACCTGACCCGGGGTGTGAGGGCCAGGTACCCCTTCAGCACCATGGCCCGTGGTGTGAGGCCCAGACCAATTCAGTGACATGAACTGGGGTGTGAGGGCCGGGCACTAGTGTCCATGAAACAGGGTGTAGAGCACGGGCACCCCATCACATGACGCGAGGTTTGAGGCCTGGCTCGTTTCAGTGCCATGAATTGGCGTGTGAGGCACCTTCAGCACCATGACCCGGGGTGTTGAGGCTTGGCTCGTTTCAGTGCCATGAATCAGGGTGTGAGAGGCCAGGTACCCCATCAGCACCATGACCCGGGGTGTAAGGCCAGGCACCTCAGCACCATGTCGGGGTGTGAGGCGGCACTCATTCAGTGACATGCTGGGGTGACGGCCGGGCACCCTTTCAGTGACATGACCCGGGGTGTGAGGCCGAGCACCCCTCAGCACCATGCCCAGGGTGTGTGGGCCGGGCACCCCTTCAGTGCCATGAACCTGGGTGTGAGGGGCCGGTCACTCCTTCAATGACATGACCCGGGGTGTCAGCCGGGCACCTTTAGTGACATGACCCGGGACCAGGGCCGGGCAGCCCCTCCACATGACCCAGGGTGTGAGGCCTGGGCACCCCTTCAGTGCCATGAACCGGGGTGTGACGGCGGGCACATCTTCAATGCCAGGAACCGGGGTGTGAGGCCGGGCACCCTTTCAGTGCCATGAAGCAGGGTGTGAGGCCCGGCACCCCTACAGTGCTGTGAACCGGGGTGAGGCCGTGCACCCCTTCACCTGACAGGGGTGTGAGTGCCAGGCACCCCTTCAGCACCATGACTCAGGGGTGTGAGGCCGGGCACCCTTTCAGTGCCTGAGCAGGGTGTGAGCCAGGCACACAGTGCTGTGAACCGGAGTGTGAGCCGGGTACCTTCACATGACCCGGGGTGTGAGGCAGGCACCTCCAGCACCATGACCCGGAGTGTGAGGCCGGGCACCTAAGTGCTGTGAACCGGGGTGTGAGGCCGGGCACCCCTTCAGTGCCATGAAGCGGGGTGTGAGGCCAGGCACTTGGGTCCATGACCCGGGTGTGAGGCCGTGTGCCTTGACATGACCAGGGGTGAGGCCAGGCACTGGTGTGTGCCGGGGTGTGAGGCAGGGGTCCTCCAGCACCATGACCCAGGTGTGAGGCCAGGCACCCTTCAGTGCCATGAACCGGGGTGTGAGGCCAGGCACCCTTTCAGTGCCATGAAGCAGGGGTGTGAAGGCCGGGCACCCCTATAGTGCTGTGAACCGGGGTGTGAGGCTGGGCACCCCTTCCCATGACCCGGGTGTGTGTGGGCAACCCTTCAGTCCCTGACCCGGGGTGTGAGCCAGGTACTCCTCCAGCACCATGGCCCGTGGTGTGAGGCGGGCAAATTCAGTGACATGAACTGGGGTGTGAGGGCGGGCACTTTAGTGCCATGAAACAGGGTGTGAGGCCGGGCACCCCATCAGTGCCATGAACCTGGTGTGAGGCCAGGCACCTTCAGTGACATGACCCGGGGTGTGAGGGCCGGGCACCCCCAGGGTGTGAGGGCAGGGCACCCCTTCACATGCCCAGGTGTGAGTCTGGAGCCTTCACATGACCTGGGTGTGAGGCCATTTCACTGCTATGAATCAGGGGTGTGAGGGCCTGGCTCGATTTCAGTGCCATGAATCGGGGTGTGAGGGCCGGGTACCCCATCAGCACCATGACCCGGGGTGTGAAGGCGGGGCACCCTCAACACCATGTCCCGGGGTGTGAGGCCGGACACTCATTCAGTGACATGACCCGGGGAGGGTGACGGCCTGGCACCCTTTCAGTGACGGCCGAGGGTGTGAGGGCCGAGCACCCCTCAGCTTCACCATGCCCGGGGTGTGTGGGCCAGGCACCCCCTTCGAATGCCATGAACAGGTGTGAGGGCCGGTCACTCCTTCAATGACATGACCCGGGGTGTCAGGGCTGGCCACGAACTTGCTAGTGACATGACCCGGGGTGAAGGGCCAGGCACCCCTCCAGCACCATGACCCGGAGTGTGAGGGCCGGGCACCTTAGTGCCATGAACTAGGGTGTGAGGGCCAGGCACCCTTTCAGTGCCATGAGAGCAGGGTGTAGCGGCACCCCTACAGTGCCCAATGAACCGGGGTGTGAGGGCCGGGCACCCTTTCAGTGACATGACCCAGGGTGTGAGGGGCCGAGCACCCCTCCAGCACCATGCCCGGGGTGTGTGGGCCGTGCACATGTAGTGCCATGAACCTGGGTGTGAGGGCCGGTCACTCCTTCAATGACATGACTCGGGGTGTCAGGGCCGGGCACCCCTTGTAGTGACATGACCCGGGTAGAGGGCCGGGCACCCTCTCCAGCACACATGACCCAGGTGTGAGGCCGGGCACCCCTTCAGTGCACTTGAACCGGGGTGTGACGGCCGGGGCACATCTTCAATGCCATGAACAGGGTGTGAGGCCGGGCACCCTTTCCAGTGCCATGAAACGGTGTGAATGCCCCGGCCCCTACAGTGCTGTGAACCGGGGTGTAGGGCCGGGCACCCTTCCTGGAGCAAGGTGTGAGGCCATTGCACCCCTTCACATGACCCGGGGTGTGAGGGCCGGGCCTCCAGCACCATGACCCGGAGTGTGAGGGGCTGGGCACAGTGATGTGTGAACCGGGATGTGAGGGCAGGGGCGCCTTCCAGTGCCATGGCCCAGGGGTGTGAGGGCCGGGCACCCCTCTTGAGTCCATGACTGGGGTGTGAGCCGTGTGCCCTTATTGACATGACCAGGGGTGTGAGGCCAGGCACCTTTAGTGAGCATGTACCCAGGTGTGAGGCCGGGGATCCCTCCAGCACCAAAGCCGGAGTGTGGGCGGGCACCCCTTCCAGTACTTAAGCCGAACTTGGGTGTAGGGGCCAGGCACCCCTTCAGTGCCATGAACCGGGGTGTGAGGGCGGGCACCCTTTCAATTACCATAAAACAGGGTGTGAAAGGCCGGGCACCCCTATAATTAGCAACCGGGGTGTGAGGCCGGGCACCCCTTCACATGACCCGGGGTGTGAAGGCCAGGCACCCCTTCAGCACCATGACTCAGGGGTGTGAGGGCGGAGCACCCTTTCAGTGCCCTATGAAACGGGGTGTGAAGGCCGGGCACCCCTACAGTGCTGTGAGCCGGAGTGTGAGGGCCGGGTACCCCTTCACATGACCCGGGGTGCGGGAGACAGGCACCCCTTCATATGACCCGGGGAGGTGTGAGGGGCCAGGCACCTTCAACACCGGTGTGAGGGCCAGGCACCCCATCAGTGCCATGAACTGGGGAATGAGGGCCGGGCTCCCCTCAGCACCATGTCCCGAGGGTGTGAGGGCGGACACTCATTCAGTGACATGAACCGGGGGTGACGGCCGGGCACCCTTTCAGCCTGACCCGGGGTGTGAGGGCGAGCACCCCTCCAGCACCATGCCCGGGGTGTGTGTGGGCGGGCACCCCTTCAGTGCCATGAACCTGGGTGTGAGGCCGGTCACTCCTTCAATGACATGACCGAGGGTGTCAGGGCTGGGCACCACTTTAGTGGCATGACCCGGGGTGCCAGGGCGAGCACCTCCACCACCATGACCCGGAGTGTGAGGGCCGGGCACCCCTTCCAGTGCCATGAACCGGGGTGTGACGGCCGGGCACATCTTCAATACCATGAACCGAGGCGAGGGCCGGGCACCCTTTCAATGCCATGAAGCAGGGGTGTGTGAAGGCCCTTTTAAAGTGCAAATGAACCGGGGTGTGAGGCCGTGCACCCCTTCACATGACCCGGGGTGAGAGGGCCGGGCACCCCTTCAGCATGACCCGGAGTGTGAGTGCCGGGTACTAAAGTGCTGAACCGGGGTGTGAGGGCCGGGCACCCCTTCAAACCGCCATGAAGCGGGGTGTGAGGGCTGGGCACCTTGCCCCAGGTCCATGACCCTGGGTGTGAGACGTGTACCCTTGTGGCTGACCAGGGGGGTGTGAGGGCTGGGCACCCAGCTTACAGTGACATGTACCGGGGTGTGAGGGCCGGGGATCCCTCCAGCACCACTTGACCCGGAGTGTGAGGAGGCCGAGCACCCCAGCAGTGCCATGAACAGGGTGTGAGGGCCGAGCACCCCTTTCAGTGCCATGAAACGGTGTGAAGGCCGGGCACCCCTAGTGCTGTGAACCGGGGTGTGAGGGCCCGGGCACCCTTCCATGACCCGGGGTGTGGCCGGGCAACCTTCAATCACCTGACCCGGGGTGTGAGGCCGGAGTACCCCCTTCAGCACCATGGCCCGTGGTGTGAGGGCCGGACACCAATTCAGTTCAGTGACATGGTACTGGGGTGTGAGGGGCCGGGCACCCTATTAGTGCTATGAAACAGGGTGTGACACGGACACCCCACATCACATGACGCGAGTTTGGGGGCCTGGCTCGATTTCAGTGCCATGAATTGGCGTGTGAGGGCCGGAGCACCCCTTCAGCACCATGACCCGGGGTGTTGGGGGCTTGGCTCTCGATTTCAGTGCCATGAATCAGGTGTGAGGGGCCGGGTACCCCGTAGCACCATGACCCGGGGTGTAAGGCCGGGCACACTCCAGCACCATGTCCCGGGGTGTGAGGGGCCGGACACTCATTCAGTGACATGACCGGGGTGACGGCCGGGCACCCTTTCAGTGACATGACCCGGGGTGTGAGGCCGAGCACCCCTCCAGCACCATGCCCCGGGGTGTGTGGGCCAGCACCCCTTCAGTGCCATGAACCTGCGTGTGAGGGCCGGTCACTCCCTTCAATAACATGACGGGGTGTCAGGGCCAGGCACCTTTGAAGTGACATGACCCCGGGGTACCAGGGCCGGGCAGCCCTTCACATGACCCGGGGGTGTGAGGCCGGGCACCCCACCTCCAGCACCATGACCCGGAGTGTGAGGGCCCGGGCACCTAAAGTGCTGTGAACCGGGGTGTGAGGGCCGGGCACCCTTCAGTGCCATGAAGCGGTGTGAGGGCCGGGCACCCCTTTTAAATCCCATGACCCGGGGTGTGAGACGTGTACCCTTATTGACATGACCAGGGGGTGTGAGGGCCCGAGGCACCCCTTTAGTGACATGTACCGGGGTGTGAGGGCCCAGGGGATCCTCCAGCACCACCATGACCCGGAGTGTGAGCCGGAGGCACCCCCTTCGAGATGCCATGAACGGGGGTGTAAGGAGCTGGGCACCCTTCCAGTGCCATGAAGCAGGGGTGTGAAGGCCGGGCACCCCTATATAGTACTAATGAACCGGGGTGTGAGGGCCGGGCACCCCTTCCCATGACCCGGGGTGTAATGGCCGGAGCAGCCCGCTTCAGTCCCCTGACCCGGGGTGGCGGGCCGGGTACCCCTCCCAGCACCATGGCCCGTGGTGTGAGGGCCCGGACACCAAATCAGTGACGCGAACTGGGGTGTGAGGGCCGGGCACCCAGCACGAGTGCCATGAAGCAGGGTGGCGGAGGCGCCGGGCACCCCATCACATGACGCGAGGTTTGAGGGCCTGGCTTGATTTCAGTGCCATGAATCGGCGTGTGAGGGCCGGGCACCCCTTCAGCACCATGACCCGGGGTGTTGGGGCTTGGCTCGATTTCAGTGCCATGAATCAGGGTGTGAGGGCCGGGTACCCCATCAGCACCATGACCCGGGGTGTAAAGGCCGGGCACCCCTCCAGCACCATGTCCCGGGGTGTGAGGGGCCGGACACTCATTCAGTGACATGACCCGGGGTGACGGCCGAGGCACCCGCTTTCAGTGAGCATGACCCGGGGTGTGAGGGGCGAGCACCCTCCAGCACCATGCCCCGGGGTGTGTGGGCGGGCACCCCTTCAGTGCCATGAACCTGGGTGTGAGGCCGGTCACTCCTTCAATGACATGACCGGGGTGTGCAGGGGTGAGGCACCCCTTTAGTGATGACATGACCCGGGGTGCCAGGGCCGGGCAGCCTCCAGCACCATAGCCGGAGTGTGAGGGCGGGCACCCCTTCAGTACCATGAACCGGGGTGAGCGGCCGGGCACATTCTTCAATGCCAGGAACCGGGGTGTGAGGGGCGGGCACCCCTTCACATGACCGGGGGTGTGAGAGTGCGGGCACCCCTTCAGCACACCATGACTCGGGGTGTGAGGCCGGAGCACCCCTTCAGTGCCATGAAGCAGGGGGTGGCCGAGGCCCGGCACCCCAGTGCTGTGAACCGGGGTGTGAGGCCGTGCCCCTTCACATGACCCGGGGTGTGAAGTGCGGGCACCCTTCGGCACCATGACTCTGAAAGGGGTGTGAGGCGAGCACCCTTTCAGTGCCCTGAAACGGGGTGTGAGAAGGCCGGGCACCCCTACAGTGCTGTGAACGAGTGTGAGGCCGAGGTACCCCTTCACATGACCCGGGGTGTGAGACCCGGGCACCCCTCAGCACCATGACCCGGAGTGTGAGGGGCCGGGCACCCCTAAAGTGCTGTGAACCGGGGTGTGAGGGCAGGCACCCCTTCCAGTGCTGCATGAAGCGGGGTGTGAGGGCCGGGCACCTTTTGAGTCCATGTTGGGGTGTGAGGGTCGTGTACCCTTATTGACATGACCAGAGTGTGAGGGCGGGCACCCGCGAGTATTGCGTAACACCGGGGTGTGAGGGCCGGGGATCCTCAACACCATGACCCGGGTGTGAGAACCGGGCACCCCTTCAGTGCCATGAACCGGGGTGTGAGGCCGAACGCAGTGCCATGAGCAGGGGTGTGGCGGGCACCCCCTATAGTGCATGAACCGGGGTGTGAGGGCCGGGCACCTTCCCAGGAACCCGGGGTGTAATGGCGGGCAACCCTTCAGTCCCTGACCCGGGGTGTGAGGGCGGGTACTCCTCCAGCTTTCTGGCCCGTGGTGTGAGGGCCGGACACCAATTCAGTGGCATGAACTGGGGTGTAGGGGCCAGGCACCCTTTTAGTGCCATGAAGCAGGGTGTGAGGCGGGCACCCCATCGAGGTGCCATGAACGGTGTGAGGCCGAGGCACCTCCAGTGACCTTGACCCAGGGTGTGAGGGCCGGGCACCCCTTCCCCTTAACCCGGGGTGTGAGGGCAGGCACCCTTCACATGCCCCGGGGTGTGAGTGCCGGGCACCCCTTCACATGACCTGGGGTGTGAGGGCCAGGCACCCCTTCATCACCATGACTCGGGGTGTGAGGGCCGGGCACCCCATCCAGTGCCATGAACCGGGAGTGAGGGGCGGGCTCCCTTCAGTGCCATGACCCGGGGGTGTGAGGCCGGGCACTCAGTGAAATGACCCGGGGTGTGAGGGCCGGGCACCCCTTCAACACCATGACTTCGGGGTGTGAGGGCCGGGCTCCCCATCAGTGCCATGTACCCGCGGTGTGAGGGCGGGCACCCCTTCAGTGACATGACGGGGTGTGAGGGCAGGGGTACCTTCACATAACCCGGGGTGTGAGGGGCAGGCACCCCTTCACACATGACGCCGGGGTGTAGCGAGGGCGGGCACCCCTTCAGCACCATGAAGCAGGGTGTGAGTGCCAGGCACCCATACCGTGGTTGAACCAGGGGTGTGAGGCGGGCACCCTTTCCTATGACCCAGAGGTGTCAGGGCCGGGCACCCCTTCACATGACCCGGGGTGGTGTACAGGCCGGGCACCCCTTAAGTTCCCCTGACCCGGGGTGTGAGGGCCTGGCACCCCTCCAGCACCATGGCCCGGGGTGTGAGGGCCAGACGCCAATTCAGTGAAATGACAGGGTGTGACGGCCGGGCTCCCCTTCAGTAATAGTGACCACCAGGGTGTGAGGGCGGGCACCCCTTCAGTGTGACATGACCGGGGTGGCGAGGCCGGGCACCCCTTCACATAACCCGGGGTGTGAGGGCGAGCTTGCTCACATGCCCCGGGGTGTGAGTGCGGGCACCCCTTCACATGACCTGGGGTGTGAGGGCCGGGCACCCCTTCATCACCATGACTCGGGGTGTGAGGGCCGGGCACCCCCATCAGTGCCATGAACCGGGGAGTGAGGGCCGGGCTCCCCTTCAGTGCCATGACCCGGGGTGTGAGGCCCGGGCACACTTTCAGTGAAATGACCCGGGGTGTGAGGGCCGGGCACCCCTTCAGCACCATGACTCGGGGTGTGAGGGCCGGGCTCCCCATCAGTGCCATGTACCGCGGTGTGAGGCCGGGCACCCCTTCAGTGACATGACCCGGGGTGTGAGGGGCAGGGCACCCCTTCCCACATGGCCAGGGGTGTGGGCCGGAGCACCTTAAGCACCATGAAGCAGATTGTGAGTGCCGAGCACCCTTACCGTGGTTTGAACCAGGTGTGAGGCCGGGCACCCTTTCACATGACCCGGTGTCGGGCCGGGCACCCCTTCACATGACCCGGGGTGTACAGGCCGGGCACTTATAGAAATTCAGCCGGGGTGTGAGGGGCCTGGCACCCTCCAGCACCATGGCCGAGAGGGGTGTGAGGGCGGACACCAATTCAGTGAAATGACTTGGGGTGTGGCAGCCGGGCTCCCCTTTCAGTAATGATGACCTGGGGTGTGAGGGCTGGGCATCCCCTTCAGTGACATGACCCGGGGTGTGAGGGCCGGGCACCCTTTCAGTGACATGTCCCGGGGTGTGAGGGCCGGGCACACTTTCAGTGCCATGAAACAGGGTGTGAAGGCCGGGCACCTACGGGTGCCATGAATCAGGGGTGTGAGGGCCTGGCTCGGTTAAGTGCCATGAATCGTGGTCTGAGGGCGGGCACCCCTTCAGTGACATGACCCGGGGTGTGAGGGCCAGGCACCCCTTCAGCACCATGACTCGGGGTGTGGGGCCAGTCACTCCCTTCAGTATCATGACCCGGGGTGTGAGGCCAGGCACCTTTAGTGACATGACCCGGGGTGCGAGGCCGGGCACCTCCAGCACCATGAACCGGAGTTTGAGGGCCGGGCACACCTCCAGCACCGGCCGGGATGGGAGGGCGGACACCCATTCAGTGACATTACCGGGGAGGTGGCGGCCGGGCGCCGCCAGTGCATGACCCGGGGTGTGAGGGCCGGGCACCCCTCCAGCACCATGACCCGGGCTGTGAGGATGCGCACCTTCAGTGTCATAAGCCGGGGTGGCGAGGCCGAGGCACCCTTTCCAGTGCCATGAAACAGGGTGTGAAGCCAGGCACCCAGTGCTGCGAACCGGGGTGTGAGGCCAGTACCCCTTCACATGACACTTGAGGTTTGAGACTAACAATTCCAGTGCCATGAATCGGCATTGTGAGGCCGAGCACCCCAGCATGACCTGGGGTGTTGGGAGAAGCAGCTCGGGGCTTCAGTGCCATGAATCGGGGTGTGAGGCCTGGCTCGATTTCAGTGCCATGAATCAGGGTGTGAGCCAGGCACCCCTTCGGTGCCGAACCTGGAGTGTGAGGGCCGGTCACTCCTTCAGTGACATGACCCGGGGTGTCAGGGCCGAGCACCCCTTTCGTGACATGAGAAACAGGGTATGAATGCCAGCACCCTACAGTGTTGTGAACCGGGTTGTGAGGGCCGGGCACCCCTTCATGACCTGGGGTGAAGGCGGTATCCCCTCCAGCACCATGACGGATTGTGAGGGCCGGAGCACCCCTTCGAGTGACATGAACGGGTTGTGAGGGCCGGGCATCTTGAGTGCCATGAAGCGGGGTGTGAGGCCGGGCACCCCTTTCCGGTGCCATGGAAACGGGGTGTGAGCCGGGCACCCCTACAGTGCTTTGAACCGGGGTGTGAGGCCGGGCACCTTCAACACCATGACTCGGGGTGTGAGGGCCGGGCACCCCATCCAGTGCCATGAACGAGAGGGTGTGTGATGGCGGGCACCCCTTCAGTATTTATGACCCGGGGGTGAGGGCCGGGCACCTCTTTAGTGACATTACCCGGAGTGTGAGGGCGGGCACCCCTTCAGTGCCATGAACACGGGTGCCAGGGCCATTGCACCCCTTCGAGTGCCATGAACCGGGGTGTGATGGCCAGGCACCATTACACCGAGCGGTGTGAGTGCAGGGCACCTACAGTGTTATGAACCGGGGTGTGAGGCCGGGCACCCCTTCCTTGACCGGAGGGGTGTAATGGCGGGCAGCCCTTCCAGTGCCCTGACCCGGGGTGTGAGGGCCAGGTACCCCACTCAGCACCATGTGGTGTGAGGGCGGACACCAATTCAGTGACATGAACTGGGGTGTGTGATGGCGGTGCACTTTTGGTGCCTTGAACCAGGGGTGTGGCAGGGCACCCCTACAGTGTTATGAACCGGGGTGTGAGGCCGGAGCACCCCTTCACATGACCCGGGGTGTGAGGGCCGGGCACCCCTTCATATGACCTGGGGTGTGAGGGCCGGGCACCCCTTCAGCCTCATGACTCGGGGTGTGAGGCCGGGCACCCCCATCAGTGCCATGAACCGGGGAGTGAGGGCGGGGCTCCCTTCAGGTGCCATGAAACGGGGTGTGAGTGCGGGGCACCCCTACAGTGTTATGAACCGGGGTGTGAGGGCCAGGCACCCCTTCCCGGCCCGGGGTGTAATGGCCGGGCAACCTTCAGTGCCCTGACTTGGGGTGTGAGGCCGAGGTACCCCTCCAGCACCATGGCCCCGTGGTGTGAGGGCGGACACCAATTCAGTGACATGAACTGGGGTGGTAGGGCCCGGGCACCCTTTGAGTGCCATGAAACAGGGTGTGAGGCCAGGCACCCCATCACATGACGCGAGGTTTGAGGCCTGGCTCGATTCAGTGCCATGAATCGGCGTGTGAGGGCAAGAACTTCAGCACATGACCCCGGGTGTTGGGGCTTAGCTCAATTTCACTGCCATGAATAGGGGTGTTTGGGGCTGGCTCGATTTCAGTACCTTAAGTAAAATTGTGAGGCCGGGTACCCCATCAGCACCATGACCCGGGATGTGAAAGCGGGCACCCCTCCAGCACCATGTCCCGAGGTGTGAGGGCCGAGACACTCATTCCAGTGACATGACCGGGGTGACGGCCGGGCACCCTTTCAGTGACATGACCCGGGGTGTGAGGGCCGAGCACCCCTCAGCCTACATGCCCAGGGGTGTGTGGGCCGGGCACCCCTTCAGTGCCGAACCTGGGTGCTTTGAGGGCCGGTCACTCCTTCAATGACATGACCGGGGTGTGGGGCAGAGCACCCTTTAGTGACATGACCCGAGGGGTGCCAGGCGGGCACCCCTCCAGCACCATGACCCGGGTGTGAGGGCCGGGCACCCCTTCCGATGCCATGAACCGGGGTGTGACGGCCGGGCACATCTTCAATGCCATGAACCCGGGGTGTGAGGCCGGGCACCTTCCAGTGCCATTAGAAGCAGGGTGTGAAGGCCCGGCACCCTACAGTGCTGTGAACCGGGGTGTGAGGGCCGTGCAACCTCACATGACCCGGGACGTGAGGGCCGGGCAGCCTTCCAGCACACCATGACCCGGAGTGCTTAAGGGCGGGCACTACAGTGCTGTGTAGACAGGGGTGTGAGGCCAGGCACCTTCAGTGCCATGACCCGGGGTGTGAGGCCAGGCACCCCTTCACATAACCAGAAGGGTGTGAGGGGCAGGGCACCCCTTCACATGCCCGGGGTGTGAGTGCCAGGCACCCCTTCACATGACCTGGGGTGGCCAGGCCAGGCACCCCTTCATCACATGACTGCGGGGGTGTGAGGGCGGGCACCCATGGTGCCATGAACCGGGGAGTGAGGCCAGGCTCCCCTTCAGTGCCATGACCCGGGGTGTGAGGGGCCCGAGGCACACTTTCCGTGAAATGACCCCGGGGTGGCGGGCCGGGCACCTTCAACACCATGACTTCGGGGTGTGAGGCAGACTCCCCATCAGTGCCATACGCATTGTGAGGGTGAGCACCCCTTTACAAGTGACATGACCCGGGGTGAGGGCAGGGTACCCCTTCACACTAACCCAGAGGTGTGAGGGCAGGGCACCCCTTCACATGACCCAGGGGTGTGAGGAGGCCGAGGAGCCCCTTCCAGCACCATGGCTTGAGGGTGTGAGTGCAGGCACCCATACCGTGGTTTAGACTCAGAGGTGTGAGGCCGAGCACCCTTTCACATGACCCAGGGTGTCAGGGCCAGGCACTCCTTCCTGACCAGGGTGTACGGGCCGAGGCACCCCTTAAATTTCCCTGACCCAGGTGTGAGGGCCTGGCACCCCTCAGCACCATGGCCGGGGTGTAGGGCCGAGACACCAATTCCAGTGAAATGACTTGGGGTGTGGCGGCCAGGCTCCCCACTTCAATGGACGGCTGGGTGTGAGGCCCAGGCACCCCTTCAGTGGCATGACCCGGGGTGTGAGGCCGGGCACCTTCACATAACCCAGGGGTGTGAGGGCAGAGGCACCCTGCATGCCCAGGGTGTGAGTGCGGGCACCCCTTCATGAGCCTGGGGTGTGAGGGCCGGAAGCACCCCTTCATCCCACCATGACTCCGGGGTATGGCCAGGCCGGGCACCCCATCAGTGCCATGAACCGGGGGTAGGGGCCGGGCTCCCCTTCAGTGCCATGACCCGGGGTGTGAGGCCCGGGCACACTCAGTGAAAATGACCCGGGGTGTGAGGGGTGGGCACCCCTTCAGCACCATGACTCGGGGTGTGAGGGCCGAGGCTCCCCATCAGTACCATATGACCCGGGGTGTGAGGGCAGGGTACCCTTCACATAACCCGGGGTGTAGGGCAGGGGCACCTTCACATGACCCGGGGTGAGGGCCGGAGCACCTTCAGCACCATGAAACGGGGTGGTGTAGTGCAGGCACCCATACCGTAGTTTGAACCAGGGTGTGAGGGCCGGGCACCCTTTCCTATGACCCGGGGTGTCAGGGCCGAGGCACCCCCCTTCACATGACCCGGGGTGTACGGGGCCGGGCACCCCTTAAGTTCCCCTGACCCGGGGTGAGGGCTGGCACCCCTCCAGCACCATGGCCGGGGTGTGAGGGCGGACACCAATTCAGTGAAATGACTTGGGGTGTGACAGCGGAGCTCCCTCAAATGTAGGCCTGGGGTGTGAGGGGCTGGGCATCCTTCAGTGACATGACCCGGGGTGTGAGGGCCGGAGCACCCTTTCAGTGACATGTCCCGAAGGGGTGTGAGGGCCCGGAGCACACTGGTACATGAAACAGGGTGTGAAGGCCGGGCACTACCATTTTCCTTGAATCCCAGGGGTGTGAGGCCTGGCAAACCAGGTTTAAAGTGCCATGAATCGTGGTCTGAGGGCCGGGCACCCCTTCAGTGAAATGACCCGGGGTGGCGGGCCGGGTACCCCTTCAGCACCATGACTCGGGGTGTGAGGGGGCCGTACACCCCCTTCAGTGCCCATGAACCTGGGGTGTGAGGGGCCGGTCACTCCTTCAGTATCATGACCCAGGGTGTGAGGGGCCGGGCACCCCTTTAGTGACGGCCGGGGTGCGGGGCCGAGGAGCACCCCTCCAGCACCATGAACCGGAGTTTGAGGGCCGGGCACACCTCCAGCACCATGGCCCGGGGTGGGAGGCGGACACCCATTCAGTGACATTACCGAGGTGGCGGCGGGCCACTTCAGTGACATGACCCGGGGTGTGAGGGCAGGCACCCCTCCGGCATGACCCGGAGCTGCTTGAGGGATGCGCACCCCTTCAGTGTCATAGCCGGGGTGTGAGGCCGAGGCACCCCTTTCAGTGCCATGAAACAGGGTGTGAGGCGGGGCACCCCACCAGTGCTTTCGAACCGGGTGTGAGGGCCGGGTACCCCTTCACATGACGCGGGGTTTGAGGGAGCTAACTCCTGATTTCAGTGCCATGAATCAGCGTGTGAGGCCAGGCACCCTACAACTTTCATGACCTGGGGTGTTGGGGCAGCTCGATTTCAGTGCCATGAATGTCGGGGTGTGAGGCCTGGCTCGATTTCCAGTGCCATGAATCAGGGTGTGAGGCAGGCACCCCTTCAGTGCCATGAACCTGGGTGTGAGGGCCAGTCACTCCTTCAGTGACATGACCCGGGGTGTGTCAGGGCCGGGCACCCCTGCGTGACATGAAAAACGGGGTATGAATGCCCGGCACCCCTACAGTGTTGTAGAACCGGGTTGGCAAGGGCCGGGCACCCCTTCACATGACCCGGGAGGTGTGAAGGCCGGGTATCCCTCCAGCACCATGACCCGGATTGTGAGGGCCGGGCACCCCTTCAGTGCCATGAACCGGGTTGTGAGGGCCAGGCATCTTCAGTGCCATAGGCGGGGTGTGAGGCGGGCACCCGCGCAGTGCCGTGGGGTGTGAAGGCCGGGCACCCCTACAGTACTGAGCCGAGGGTGAGGCCGGGCACCCCGCTGGCACCTGACTCGGTGTGAGGGCCGGGCACCCCATCAGTGCCATGAACCGGGGTGTGATGGCCGGGCACCCCTTCAGTGACATGACCCGGGAGTGAGGGCCAGGCACCTCTTTAGTGACATTACCCGGAGTGTGAGGGCCCAGGCACCCCTTCAGTGCCATGAACACGGGTGTAAGGGCCGGGCACCCCTTCCAGTGCCGCTGAACCGGGGTGTGATGGCCAGGCACCCCTTTCAGTGCCCTGAGAGAGCAGGGTGTGAGAGTGCAGGAGCACCCCTACAGTGTTATGAACCGGGGTGTGAGGGCGGGCACCCCTTCCCCATGACCCGGGGTGTAATGGCCGGGCAACCCTTCAGTGCCCTGACCCGGGGTGTGAGGGCCGGAGTACCCCTCCAGCACCATCGCCCCGTGGTGTGAGGCCGGACACCAGACCCAGTGACATGAACTGGGGTGTGATGGCCGGGTACACTTTGATGCCATGAACCAGGGTGTGAGTGCAGGGCACCCCTACAGTGTTATGAACCGGGTGTGAGGGCCGGGCATCCCCTTCCCATGACCCGGGGTGTAATGGCCGGGCAACCCTTCAGTATTACCCTGACCCGGGAGGTGTGAGGGGCCGGGTACCCCCTGCAACACCATGGCCCGTGGTGTGAGGGCCGGAACACCAGTGGTGACATGACCCGGGGTGTGAGGGCCGGGGCACCCCCTTCAGCATATGTCTCTCGAGGTGTGGGCCGAAGACTTTACATCAGTGCCATGAACCAGGGTGTGAGGCGGGCACCCCTTCACATGACCCAGGGTGAGGCCAGGCACCCCTTCCCATATATGACCTGGGGTGTGAGGCGGGCACCCCTTAACACCATGACTCGGGAATTGTGAGGGCCGGGCACCCCCATCCCAGTGCCATGAACCGGGGAGTGAGGGGCCGGGCACGCTTCCCACTTGACCCGGGGTGTAATGGCCGGGCAGCCTTCAGTGCCCTGACCCGGGGTGTGAGGGCCCGAGTACCCCTCAAGCACCATGGCCCGTGGTGTGAGGGCGGACACCAATTCAGTGAAGCATGAACTGGGGTGTTAGGGCCGGGCACCTTTGAATGCCATGAAACAGGAGGGTGTGAGGGCCGGGCACCCACATCACATATGACGCGAAGGGTTTGAGGGCCTGGCTCGATTTCAGTGCCATGAATCGGCGTGTGAGGGCCGGGCACCCCTTCAGCACCATGACCCGGGGTGTTGGGGGCTTAGCTCGATTTCACTGCCATGAATAGGGGGTGTTTGGGCCTGGCTCTGTTTCAGTGCCATGAATCAGGGTGTGAGGACCGGGTACCCCATCAGCACCATATTGGGATGTGAAGGCGAGGCACCTCCAACACCATGTCCCGGGTGTGAGGGCCGGACACTCATTCAGTGACATGACCCGGGGTGACGGCGAGCACTTCAGTGACATGACCCGGGGTGTGAGGCCGAGCACCCCTCCAGCACCCCGGGTGTGTGGGCCAGGCACCCCTTCAGTGCCATGAACCTGGAGTGTGAGGGGCCGGTCACTCCTTCAATGACATGACCCGGGGTGTCAGGGCAGGGCACCTTTAGTGACGGCCCGGGGTGCCAGGCAGGCACCCCTCAGCACCATGACCCCGGAGTGGGCGGGCACCCCTTCAGTGCCATGAGCCGGGGTGTGAGCGGCCCGGGTACATCTTCAATGCATGAACGGGGTGTGAGGGCCGGGCACCCCTTTCAGTGCCATTAAGCAGTGTGAGAGCCCAGCACCCCTACAGTGCTGTGAACCGGGGTGTGAGGGGCCGTGCACCCCTTCACATGACCCAGGGCGTGAGGGCCGGGCACCCCTTCCAGCACCATGACCCGGAGTGTAGGCCGGGCACCCCTACAGTGCTGTGAACCGGGGTGGCGAGGCCAGGCACCCCTTCAGTGCCATGAAGCGGGGTGTGGGCGGGTACCCCTTCCAGGTCCATGACCCGGGTGTGAGGGCCGTGTACCCTTATTGACATGACCCGGGGTGTGGGGCCAGGCACCCCGCTTGGTGACATGTCCCGGGATGCTTGAGGCCGGGGATCCCTCTCAGCACCATGACCCGGAGTGTGAGGGGCGAGGGCGCCCCTTCAGTGCCATGAACAGGGGTGTGAGGGCCGCGCGCACCCCTTCAGTGCCATGAACCGGGGTGTGAGGCCGGGCACCCTTTCAGTGCCATGAAACGTGGTGTGAAGGCCGGGCACCCGTATAGATGCTGTGAACCGGGGTCATGACCTGGGTGTGAGGGCTGGGCACCCCATCAGTGCCATGAACCGGGTGTGAGGGCTGGCACCCTTCAGTGACATGACCTGGGGTGTGAGGGCCGGGCACCCCTTCAGTGCCATGAACCTGGTGTAACGGCCACCCTCCAGCACCATGACCCGGAGTGTGAGGCTGGCACCCCTTCACATGACCCGGGTGTCAGGCTGGCACCCTCTAGCACCATGACCCGGGTAATGGGCGGGCACCCCATCAGTGCCATGAACCGGAGATGAGAGGGCCGGGCACCCCTTCAGTGCCATGAAACGGGGTGAGGGCAGGGCACCCTACAGTGTTATGAACCGGGTGAGGGCGGGCACCCTTCACATGACCTGGGTGTAAGGGTGGGCACCCCTTCAGTGCCCTGTCCCGGAGGGCCGGGCACCCTCCAGCACCATGGGCTCGGGGTCTGAGGGCAGGGCACCCATTCAGTGACATGACCCGGGGTGTGACGGCCGGGCACCCCTTCAGTGACATGACCTGGGGTGTGAGGGCTGGGCACCCTCCAGCACCATGCCCGCGGTGTGAGGGCCGAGCACCCCTCCAGCACCATGACCCAGAGTGTGAGGGCCGGGCACCCTTTCAGTGCCATGAAACGGGGTGTGGCCGGGCACCCCTACAGTGCTTTGAACCGAGTGTGAGGGCCGGGCACCCCATCACATGACCCGGGGTGTGAGGGCCGGGCACCCCTTCAGCACCATGACTCGGGGTGAGAGCGGGCACCCCATCAAAGCCATGAACAGGGGTGTGAGGCCGGGCACCCTTCAGTGACATGACCTGGGAGTGAGGGCCGGTCACCCTTTAGTGACATGACCCGGGGTGTGAGGCTGGGACCCTCCAGCACCATGACCCGAGAGTATGCTGGCACCTCAGCAGCGAACACGGCTGTGAGGGCTGGCACCCTTCAGTGCCATGAACCGGGGTGTGAGGGCCGGGCACCCTTTCAGTGCCCTGAACGGGGTGTGAAGGCCGGGCACCCCTACAGTGCTGTGAACCAGGGTGAGGGCCGGGCACCCCTTCACATGACCTGGGGTGTGAGGGCCCGGCACCCCTTCAAATGACCCGGGGTGTGAGGGCCGGGCACCCGTTCAGCACCATGACTGTGAGGGCCAGGCACCCCTTCACATGACCCCGGGGGTGTCAGGGGCCAGGCACCCTCCAGCACCATGACCCGGGGTGTGAAGGCCGGGCACCCCACAAGTGCCATGAACCGTGGTGAGGGCAGGCACCCCTTCAGTGCCATGAAACGGGGTGTGAGGGCAGGGCACTACAGGTTATGAACCGGGGTGTGAGGCTGGGCACCCCTTCACATGACCGGGGTAAGGGCTGGGCACCTTCAGTCCTGACCCGGTGTGAGGGCCAGGCCCCTCCAACACCATGACCCGGAGTGTGAGTGCCAGGCACCCTACAGTGCTGTGAACCGGGGTGAGGGCAGGCACCCCTTCACTGCCATGAAGCGGGGTGTGAGGCTGGGCACCCCTTAGGTCCATGACTCGTGTGAGGGCCGTGTACCCTTATTGACATGACCCGGGGTGTGTGAGGGCCGGGCACCCTTAGTGACATGTCCTGGGATGTGAGGGCCGGGATCCCTCCAGCACCATGACCGGAGGTGAGGGCCAGGCACCTTCAGTGCAATGTTCCTATAGTGCTGTAAACCAGGGTGTGAGGGCCGGGCACCCCTTCAGCACCATGATTCCGGGTGTGAGGCGAGCACCCTTCAGTGCCCCAAACGGGTGTGAAGGCCGGCACTCACAGTGCTGTGAACCTGAGTGAGGGCCGTGGCCCCACATGACCCGGGTGTGAGGGCCAGGCGCCCCTGACATGACCTGTGAGGCTGGCACCACATAACCCGGGTGAGGCCGGCACCTTCACATGACCCGGGGTGAGGGGGCACCCGTTCAGCACCATGATTCGGGGTGAGAAACAGGCACCCCATCAGTGCCTTGAACCGGGGAGGAAGGCCGGGCCCCCATTCAGTGCCATGACCCGGGGTGGAGGCCGCACCCCATCAGTGCCATGAACCGGGGTGTGAGGGCCGGGCACCCCTTCAGTGACATGACCAGAGGCCGGGCACCCCTTCAGCACCATGACTCTGGGTGAGGGCTGGCACCCCATCAGTGCCATGAACCGGGGTGTGAGGGCCGGGCACCCCTTCTGTGACATGACCCGGGGAGGGCCGGGCACCCTCACATGACCTGGGGTGTAAGGGCAGGCACCTTTCCAGTGCCTGACCCGGGGTGGGAGGGCCGGACACCAACCAGTGAAATGACTCAGGGTGTGAGGGCTGGGCATCCTTCAGTGACATGACCTGGGGTGTGAGGGCCGGGCACCCTTTCAGTGACATGTCCGGGGTGTGAGGGCCGGCACCCTTCAGTGCCATGAAACAGGGTGATGGCCAGGCACCCCTACAGTGCCATGAATCAGGGTGAGGCCGGGCACCCTTCAGCACCATGACCCGGGTGGGGCTTGGCCTCGATTTCAGTGCCATGAATCGGGGTGTGAGGCCTGGCTGATAGTGCCATGAATCGGTGAGGTCGGGCACCCCTTCAGTGACATGACCCGGGGTGTGAGGGCCGGGCACCCTCCAGCCCCATGCCCCGGGGTGAGGGCCGGGCACCCTTCAGTGACATGACCTGGTGTGAGGGCAGGCACTCCTTAGTGACATGACCCGGGGTGCGAGGGTCGGGCATCCCTCCAGCACCATGACCCAGAGTGTGAGGGCCGGGCACCCCTTCACATGACCCGGGGTGTCAGGGCCGGGCACCCCCAGCACCATGACCCGGTGTAAGGGGGGCACCCCATCAGTGCCATGAACAGTGATGAGAGGGCCGGGTACCCCTACAGTGTTATGAACCGGGTGTGAGGGCCGGGCATCCCTCACGAGACCTGGTGTAGGCTGGGCACCCTTCAGTGCCCTGTCCTGGGGCATGAGGGCCGGGCACCCTCCAGCACCATGGCTCGGGGTCTGAGGGCAGGGCACCCATTCAGTGACATGACCCTGTGACGGCCAGGCACCCTTCAGTGACATAACCCGGGGTGTGAGGGCCGGGCACCCTCCAGCACCATGCCCGCGGTGAGGGCCGAGCACCCTCCAGCACCATGACCCAGAGTGTGAGGGCGGGCACTTCTTCAGTGCCATGATACGGGTGAAGGCACTGGCACAGTGCTTTGAACCGGAGTAGAGCGCCGGGCACCCCATCACATGAACTGGGTGTGAGGGCTGGGGACCCATCCAGCACCATGACCCGGAATGTGAGGCCTGGGCACCCCTTCAGTGCCATGAACACGGGTGAGGGCCGGGCACCCCTTCAGTGCCATGAACGGGGTGTGAGGCTGGCACCTCAGTGCCCTGAAACAGGGTGTGAAGGCCGGGCACCCCTACAGTGCTGTGAACCAGGGTGTGAGGGCCGGGCACCCTTCACATGACCCGTGTGAGGGCTGGCACCTTCAAATGACCCGGGATGTGAGGGCCGGGCACCCTTCAGCACCATGACTCGGGTGTGAGGGCCGGGCACCCCTTCACAGGACCCGGGTGTCAGGCCGGGCACCCCTCCAGCACCATGACCTGTGTGAAGGCCGGCACCCTGTAAGTGCCATGAACTGTGGTGTGAGGCCGGGCACCCTTCAGTGCCATGAACCGGGGTGTGAGGCCGGGCACTTTCAGTGCCCTGAAACGGGGTGTGAAGGCCGGGCACCCCATAAGTGCTATGAACCGTGTGTGAGGGCCGGGCACCCTTCAGTGCCATGAACCGGGGTGTGAGGGGGGCACCCTCAGTGCCCTGAAACGGGGTGTGAAGGCCGGGCACCCCTCAGTGCTGTGAACCAGGTGTGAGGGCCGGGCACCCCTTCACATGACCCGGGGTGGAGGCCGGGCACCCTTCAAATGACCCGGGGTGGAGGGCCGGCACCCTTCAGCACCATGACTCGGGGTGTGAGGCCAGGCACCACATGACCTGGGGTGTCAGGGCCGGGCACCCTCCAGCACCATGACCTGGGTGTGAAGGCTGGGCACCCCATAAGTGCCATGAACCGTGGTGAGGCCGGGCACCCCTTCAGTGCCATGAAACGGGGTGTGAGGGCAGGGCACCCCCTACAGTGTTATGAACCGGGGTGAGGCCGGGCACTTCACATGACCCGGCAAGTGGCTGGTTACCCCTTCCGTGCCCTGACCCAGGGCGGGCACCCCTCCAGCACCATAACCCGGGGTGTGAGGGCTGACAATCCAGTGACATGACCTGGGTGTGAGGGCTGGGCATCCCTTATTGACATGACACGGGTGGGCGCACCCTTTCAGTGACATATCCCTGGGTGAGCGCTGGGAACCCTTTCAGTGCCATGAAACAGGGTGTGAAGGCTTGGCACCCCTACAGTGCCATGAGTCGGAGTGTGAGGACGGGCATCCTTCAGCACCATGACCCAGGTGGGATGGCTGAATTCAGTGCCATGAATCGGGGGTGTGAGGGCCTGGCTCATTTCAGTGGCATGAATCGGGGGTGTGAGGCCGGGCACCTTGTAGACCGTGAGGGCTGGGCACCCCTTCAGTTACAGACCTGGTGACGGCTGCTCACCCCTCCAGCACCATGCCCCTGGGTGTGAGGGCGGCAACCTTTAAGTGCCATGAAACGGGGTGTGAGTGCCGGGCACCCTTACAGTGCTCTGAACCAGGGTGTGAGGGCTGGCACCCCTTCACATGACCCGGGGTGAGGGCTGGGCACCCTTTCACATGACCTGGGGAGGAGGGACGGGCACCCCATCAGTGCCATGAACTGGGAGTGAGTCCGTGCTCCCCTTCAGTGCCATGACCTGTTGAGCCGGCACCTCAGTGATATGACACGGGTGAGGGCCGGGCACCCTTATGCCATGAAACCGGGTGAGATTGCCGGGCACCCCTTCAGTGCCATGAACCGGGGTGTGAGGGCACCCTTTCAGTGCCCTGAAACGGGGTGAAGGCCGGGCACCCTACAGTGCTGTGAACCAGGGTGTGAGGCCGGGCACCTCTTCACAGTACCTGGGTGTGAGGGCCGGGCACCCTTTCAAATGACCGGGGTGTGGGGCGGGGCACCCCTTCAGCACTGACACTGGGGTGGGGCTGGGCACCCTTCACAGGACCCGTGTCAGGGCCGGGCACCCTCCAGCACCATGACCCGGGTGGGCCGGGCACCCCATAAGTGCCATGAACTGTGGTGTGAGGGCCGGGCACCCCTTCAGTGCCATGAACGGGGTGTGAGGGCTGAACCCTTTCAGTGCCCTGAAACGGGGTGTGATGGCCGGGCACCCCTACAGTGCTGTGAACCAGGGTATGAGGCACCCCTTCACATGACCTGGGTGGCCGGGCACCCTTCAAATGACCTGGGTGAGGCCGGGCACCCCTTCAGCACCATGACTTGGGGTGTGGCCGGCACCTTCATATGACCCGGGTGTCAGGGCCGGCAGCCTCCAGCACCATGACCCGTGTGAAGGCTGCGCACCCCATAAGTGCCATGAACTGTGGTGTGAGGCTGGCACCCCTTCAGTGCCATGGGGTGAGGGCAGGGCACCCCACAGTGTTATGAACCGGGGGTGAGGGCCGGGCACCCTTCACATGACCCGGGGTGTAAGGGCTGGGCACCCCTTCAGTGCCCTGACCCTGGGTGAGGGCCGGGCACCCTTCCAGCACCATGGCCTGGGGTGAGGGCCGACACCATTCAGTGACATGACCCGGGTGTGAGGGCTGGGCATCCTTTAGTGACATGACATGGGGGCCGCACCTTCAGTGACAACAGGGTGTGAAGGCTGGGCACCCCTACAGTGCCATGAGTCGGAGTAGACCTGGCATCCCTAGCACGACCCCAGTTGGGGCTTGGCCTCGATTTCAGTGCCATGGTGTGAGGGCCTGGCTCGATTTCAGTGGCATGAATCGGTGTGAGGGCCGGGTACCTTCAGTTACATGACCCGGGGTGTGACGGCCGGTCACCCCTCCAGCACCATGCCCCTGGGTGTGAGGCTGGGCACCCTTAAGTGCTCATGAAGGGGTGTGAGTGCCGGGCACCCTACAGCACCATGGCCCGGGGTGTGAGGGCGGACACCAATTCAGTGACATGACCCGGGGTGAGGGCTGGGCATCCTTAGTGACATGACACGGGGTGTGTGGGCCGGGCACCTCAGTGACATATCCCGGGGTGTGAGGGCCGGGCACCTTTCAGTGCCATGAAACAGGGTGTGAAGGCTGGGCACCCTACAGTCCATGAGTCGGAGGTGAGGACCGGGCATCCCTTGAGCACCATGACCCCGGTGTTGGCTTGGCTCGATTTCAGTGCCATGAATCGGGGTGAGGGCCTGGCTCGATTTCAGTGGCATGATCGGGGTGTGAGGCGCAGTACCCTTCAGTTACATGACCCGGGGTGACGGCCGGTCACCCCTCCAGCACCATGCCCCTGGGTGTGAGGGCCAGGCAACTTAAGTGCCATGAAACGGGTGTGAGTGCGGGCACCTTACAGCGCTGTGAACCAGGGTGTGAGGGCCGGCACCCTTTCCATGACCCGGGGTGTGAGGCCGGGCACCCTTCACATGACCCGGGAGTGAGGGCCGGGCACCCCATCAGTGCCATGAAACGGGGAGTGAGGTCCGTGTTCCCTTCAGTGCCATGACCGGTTTGAGGCCCGGCACCCTTTCTCAGTGATATGAGGGTGTGAGGGCCGGGCACCCCTATGCCATGAAACCGGGTGAGAAGTGGGGCACCCATACAGTGCTTGAACCAGTGAGGTCGGGCACCCTTCACATGACCCAAGTCAGGCCGGCACCCTCTAGCACCATGACCTGGGTGAGTGGCGGGCACCCCATCAGTGCCATGAACCGTGATGAGGGCCGGGCACCCTTCAGTGCCATGAAACGTGTGAGGGCACCCCCTACAGTGTTATGAACAGGGTGTGAGGGCCGCACCCTTCACATGATCCGGGTAAGGGCTGGGCACCCCTTCAGTGCCCTGTCCTGGTGTATGAGGGCCGGGCACCCTCCAGCACCATGGTTCGGGGTTTGAGGGCAGGGCACCCATTCAGTGACATGCCCCGGGTGTGAGGGCCGAGCACCCTCCAGCACCATGAACCGAGCGGGAGGGCCGGGCACCCTTTCAGTGCCATAAAACTGGGTGTGAAGGCCGGCACCCCGACAGTGGAACTGAGGTGAGCGCGGGCACCCCATCACATGACCCGGTGAGGGGGGCACCCCTTTCAGCACCATGACTCGGGGTGTGAGGGCCGGGCACCATCAAAGCCATGAACCGGGGTGACGGCGGGGCACCCCTTCAGTGACATGACCTGGGGAGGAGGCCGGGCACCCTTTAGTGACATGACCTGGGGTGTGAGGGCGGGACCCCTCCAGCACCATGACCCGGAGTGGAGGGCGGCACCCCTTCAGTGCCATGAACACGGGGTGTGAGGCCGGTACCCCTTCAGTGCCATGAACCGGTGTGTGAGGGCCGGGCACCCTTTCAGTGCCCTGAAACGGGTGTAGGCCGGGCACCTACAGTGCTGTGAACCAGTGTGAGGGCCCGGCACCTTCACAGTACCCGGGGTGTGAGGCCGGGCACCCTAAATGACAGGGTGTGAGGGCGGGCACCCTTCAAATGACCGGGTGTGAGGCGGGCACCTTCATGACTCGGTGTGAGGGCCGGGCACCCCTTCACAGGACCCGTGGTGTCAGGGGCCGGGCACCTCTCCAGCACCATGACCCGGGGGTGTGAAGGCGGGCACCCCATAAGTGCCATGAACCGTGGTGTGAGGCGGGCACCTTTCAGTGCCCTGAAACGGTGTGTGAGGCCAGGCACCCTACAGTGCTGTGAACCGGGGTGTGAGCCAGGCACCCCTTCACATGACCCGGGGTGGGGCTGGGCACCCTTTCAGTGCCCTGTCCCGGGTATGAGGGCCGGGCCTTCCAGCACCATGGCTCCGGGGTCTGAGGGCAGGGCACCCATTCAGTGACATGCCCGGGGTGTGAGGCCGAGCACCCCTCCAGCCCCATGACCCGGGTGTGAGGCCGGGCACCCTTTCAGTGCCATAAAACTGGGTGTGAAGGCGGGCACCCCGAAAGTGCTGAACCGGAGTGTAGTGCGGGCACCCCATCACATGACCCGGGGTGTCAGGGCCAGGCACCCTCCAGCACCATGACCCGGGGTGTGAAGGCTGGGCACCCCAAAGTGCCATGAACCGTGGTGTGAGGCGGGCACCCCTTCAGTGCCATGAAACGGGGTGTGAGGCAGGGCACCCTACAGTGTTATGAACCGGGGTGTGAGGCCAGGCTTCACATGACCAGGGTGTGAGGGCTGGGCACCTTCAGTGCCCTGACCGAGGTGTGAGCCAGGCACCCTCAGGGGTGTGAGCCGGACACCAATTCAGTGACATGACCGGGGTGTGAGGCTGGGCATCCCTAGTGACACAGGGGTGTGTGGGTGGGCACCTTTTGAATATCCCGGGGTGTGAGGCCGGGCACCCTTCAGTGCCCTGAAACAGGGGTGAAGTGCACCCCTACACCATGAGTCGGGTGTGAGGACCGGGCATCCCTTCAGCACCATGACCGGTGTTGGGGCTTGGCTCATTCAGTGCCATGAATCGGGGTGTGAGGCCTGGCTCGATTCAGTGGCATGAATCAGGGTGTGAGGCCGGGCACCCCTTCAGTTATGACCCGGGGTGATGACCCGCTCACCCCAGCACCATGCCCTGGGTGTGAGGGCCGGGCAACCCTTAAGTGCCATGAACAGGGGGTGTAGTGCCGGGCACCCTTACAGTGCTGTGAACCAGGGTGTGAGGGCCGGGCTTCCCATGACCCGGGGTGTGAGGGCCGGGCACCCTCCACATGCCCGGTGAGGGCCGGGCACCCATCAGTGCCATGAAAGGGGAGTGAGGTCCGTGCTCCCCTTCAGTGCCATGACCCGTGGTTTGAGGCTGGGCACTTTCAGTGTATGCCGGGGTGTGAGGGCGGGCACCTCTAAGTGCCATGATACGGGTGAGAGTGCCGGGCACCCATACAGTGCTGAACCAGGGTGTGAGGTCAGGGAACCCTTCACATGAACCCGGGTGTCAGGGCGGGCACCCCTCTAACACCATGACCTGGGGTGTAGTGGCGGGCACCCCATCAGTGCCATGAACCGTGATGAGAAGGCCGGGCACCTTCAGTGCCATGAAATGGGGTGTGAGGGCAGGGCACCCCTACAGTGTTATGAACCGTGGTGTGAGGGCCGGGCACCCTCAGTGCCATGAACCCGGGTGTGAGGCGGGCACCCTTTCAGTGCCCTGAAACGGGGTGTGAGCCGGGCACCCCATAAGTGCCATGAACCGTGGTGTGAGGGCCGGGCACCCCTTCAGTGCCATTAACCGGGGTGTGAGGGCGGGCACCCTTTCAGTGCTGAAACGGGGTGTGAGGGCCGGGCACTACAGTGCTGGACCAGGGTGTGAGGGCCAGGCACCTTCACATGACCCGGGGTGTGGGCGGGCACCCCTTCAAATGACCCAGGGTGTGGGGCCGGGCACCAGCACCATGACTCGGGTGTGAGGCCGGGCACCCCTTCCAGGTGTCAGCCGGGCACCCTGCACTGACCCGGGGTGTGGTGGGCACCTCAGTGCCATGAACCGTGGAGTGTGAGCCAGTGCCATGAAACAGGGTGTGAGGCCGGGCACCCCCAGTGTTATGAACGGGGTGTGAGGGCCAGGCACCCCTTCACATGACCAGGGTGTGAGGCTGGTTACCCCTTCAGTGCCCTGACCCGGGGTGTGAGAGCCAGGCACCCCTCCAGCACCATAACCCCCGGGTGTGAGGGCCGGACACCAATTCAGTGACATGACCAGGGTGTGAGGGCTGGGCATCCCTTATTGACATGACCGGGGTGTGTGGGCCGGGCACCCTTTCAGTGACATATCCCGGGGTGTAGGCCGGGAACCCTTTCAGTGCCATGAAACAGGGTGTGAGGCTGGGCACCCCTACAGTGCCATGAGTCGGGTGTGAGGACGGGCATCCTTCAGCACCATGACCCGGGTGTTGGGCTTGGCTCATTCAGTGCCATGAATCGGGGTGTGAGGCCTGGCTCGTTCAGTGGCATGAATCGGTGTGAGGCCGGCACCCCTTCACATGCCGGGTGTGAGGCCAGGCACCCTTCATGACCGGGTGGAGGCCTTCAAGCACCATGACTCAGGGGTGTGAGGGCCGGGCACCCCTTCAAATGACCCGGGGTGTCAGGGCCGGTCACCCCTCCAGCACCATGACACGGGGTGTGAAGGCTGGGCACCCCATAAGTGCCATGAACCGTGGTGTGAGGGCCGGGCACCCCTTCAGTGCCATGAAACGGGGTGTGAGGGCAGGGCACCCCAACAGTGTTATGAACCGGGGTGTGAGGGCCGGGCACCCCTTCACATGACCCGGGGTGTAAGGGCTGGTCACCCCTTCAGTGCCCTGACCCGGGGTGTGAGGGCCGGGCACCCCTCCAGCACCATGGCCCGGGGTGTGAGGGCCGGACACCAATTCAGTGACATGACCCGGGGTGTGAGGGCTGGGCATCCCTTTAGTGACATGACACGGGGTGTGTGGGCCGGGCACCCTTTCAGTTACATATCCCGGGGTGTGAGGGCCGGGCACCCTTTCAGTGCCATGAAACTTTGTGTGAAGGCTGGGCACCCCTACAGTGCCATGAGTCGGAGTGTGAGGACCGGGCATCCCTGCAGCACCATGACCCCGGGTGTTGGGGCTTGGCTCGATTTCAGTGCCATGAATCGGGGTGTGAGGGCCTGGCTCGATTTCAGTGGCATGAATCGGGGTGTGAGGGCCGGGCACCCCTTCAGTTACATGACCCGGGGTGTGACGGCCGCTCACCCCTCCAGCACCATGCCCCTGGGTGTGAGGGCCGGGCAACCCTTAAGTGCCATGAAACGGGGTGTGAGTGCCGGGCACCCTTACAGTGCTCTGAACCAGGGTGTGAGGGCCGGGCACCCCTTCACATGACCCGGGGTGTGAGGGCCGGGCACCCCATCAGTGCCATGAACCGGGGAGTGAGGTCCGTGCTCCCCTTCAGTGCCATGACCCGGGGTTTGAGGCCCGGGCACCCTTTCAGTGATATGACACGGGGTGTGAGGGCCGGGCACCCTTTAAGTGCCATGAAACCGGGTGAGAGTGCCGGGCACCCATACAGTGCTTTGAACCAGGGTGTGAGGGTCGGGCACCCCTTCACATGACCCGGGGTGTCAGGGCCGGGCACCCCTCTAGCAACATGACCTGGGGTGTAAGTGGCGGGCACCCCATCAGTGCCATGAACCGTGATGAGAGGGCCGGGCACCCCTTCAGTGCCATGAAACGGGGTGTGAGGGCAGGGCACCACTACAGTGTTATGAACCGGGGTGTGAGGGCCGGGCATCCCTTCACATGACCCGGGGTGTAAGGGCTGGGCACCCCTTCAGTGCCCTGTCCCGGGGTATGAGGGCCGGGCACCCCTCCAGCACCATGGCTCGGGGTCTGAGGGCAGGGCACCCATTCAGTGACATGACCCGGGGTGTGACGGCCGGGCACCCCTTCAGTGCCATGAACACGGGTGTGAGGGCCGGGCACCCCTTCAGTGCCATGAACCGGGGTGTGAGGGCCGGGCACCCTTTCAGTGCCCTGAAACGGGGTGTGAAGGCCGGGCACCCCTACAGTGCTGTGAACCAGGGTGTGAGGGCCGGGCACCCCTTCACAGTACCCGGGGTGTGAGGGCCGGGAACCCCTTCAAATGACCCGGGGTGTGAGGGCCGGGCACCCCTTCAGCACCATGACTCGGGGTGAGGGCCGGACACCCCTTCACAGGACCCGGGGTGTCAGGGCCGGGCACCCCTCCAGCACCATGACCCGGGGTGTGAAGGCCGGGCACCCCATAAGTGCCATGAACCGTGGTGTGAGGGCCGGGCACCCCTTCAGTGCCATGAACCGGGGTGTGAGGGCCGGGCACCCTTTCAGTGCCCTGAAACGGGGTGTGAAGGCCGGGCACCCAGTGCTGTGAACAGTGTTATGAACCGGGGTGTGAGGGCCGGGCACCCCTTCACATGACCCGGGGTGTAAGGGCTGGGCACCCCTTCAGTGCCCTGACCCGGGGTGTGAGGGCCGGGCACCCCTCCAGCACCATGGCCCGGGGTCGCGGGCCGGGCACCCCTTCATATGACCCAGGGTGTCAGGGCCGGGCACCCCTCCAGCACCATGACCCGGGGTGTGGCTGCGCACCCCATAAGTGCCATGAACCGTGGTGTGAGCGCCGGGCACCCTTTCAGTGCCATGAAACGGGGTGTGAGGGCAGGGCACCCCTACAGTGTTATGAACCGGGGTGTGAGGGCCAGGCACCTTCCACATGACCCGGGGTGTAAGGGCTGGGCACCCCTTCAGTGCCCTGACCCGGGGTGTGAGCCGGGCACCCTTTCAGTGCCCTGAAGCAGGGGTGTGAAGGCCAGGCACCCCATAAGTGCCATGAACCGTGGTGTGAGGGCCAGGCACCCTTCAGTGCCATTAACCGGGGTGTGAGGGCCGGGCACCTTTCAGTGCCCTGAAGCAGGGGTGTGAGCCGGGCACTACAGTGCTGTGAACCAGGGTGTGAGGGCCGGCACCTCACGCCAGGGTGTGAGGGCCGGGCACCCCTCAGACCCGGGGTGTGGGCCGGGCACCCCTCAGCACCATGACTCGGGGTGTGAGGGCCGGGCACCCCTTCACATGACCCGGGGTGTCAGGGACGGGCACCCTCCAGCACCATGACCCGGGGTGTGAAGGCTGGGCACCCCATAAGTGCCATGAACCGTGGTGTGAGGCCGGGCACCCCTTCAGTGCCATGAAACAGGGTGAGGGCAGGGCACCCCTACAGTGTTATGAACCGGGGTGTGAGCCGGGCACCCCTTCACATGACCCAGGGGTGTGGGCTGGTTACCCCTTCCGTGCCCTGACCCGGGGTGTGAGGCCAGGCACCCCTCCAGCACCATAACCCGGGTGTGAGGGCCGGACACCAATTCAGTGACATGACCCGGGGTGTGAGCTGGGCATCCCCTTTATTGACATGACACGGGGTGTGTGGGCCGGGCACCCTTTCAGTGCTTTGAACCAGGGTGTGAGGTCAGGCACCTTCGACCAGGGTGTCAGGGCCAGGCACCCCTCTAGCACCATGACCTGGGGTGTAAGTGGAGGCACCCCATCAGTGCTATGAACCGTGATGAGAGGGCGGGCACCCCTTCAGTGCCATGGAGCAGGGTGTGAGGGCAGGGCACCTACAGTGTTATGACGGGGTGTGAGGGCCGGGCACCCCTTCACATGACCCGGGGTGGGGCTGGGCACCTTCAGTGCCCTGTCCCGGAGGTATGGCGGGCACCCCTCCAGCACCATGGCTCGGGGTCTGAGGGCAGGGCACCCATTAAGTGACATGACCAGGTGTGACAGCCAGGCACCCCTTCAGTGCCATGAACACGGGTGTGAGGCCAGGCACCCCTTCAGTGCCATGAACCAGGGGTGTGAGGGCGGGCACCCCAGTGCCTGAGCAGGGTGTGAGGCCAGGAACCTACAGTGCTGGAACCAGGGTGTGAGGCCGGCACCCCTTCACAGTACCCAGGGTGTGAGGGCCGGGCACCCTTTCAAATGACCAGGGGTGTGAGGCCAGGCACCTTCAGCACCATGACTCAGGGGTGAGGGCCGGGCCCCCTTCACAGGACCCAGGGGTGTCAGGGCGGGCACCCTCCAGCACCATGACCGGGGTGTGAGCCAGGCACCCCCATAAGTGCCATGAACCGTGGTGTGAGGCCGGGCACATTCAGTGCCATGAACCCGGTGTGAGGGCCAGGGAACCCTTCAGTGCCCCAGAGCAGGGGTGTGATGGCCACCCCTACAGTGCTGTGACAGGGTATGGGAGGGGCACCCTTCACATGATGACCAGGGGTGTGGGCTGGGCACCTTCAAATGACCTGGGGTGTGAGGGCCGGCACCTTCAGCACCATGACTCGGGTGAGGGCCAGGCACCCTTCATATGACCCAGGGGTGTCAGGGCGGCACCCCTCCAGCACCATGACCCGGGGTGTGAGGCTGCGCACCCCATAAGTGCCATGAACCGTGGTGAGCGCCAGGCACCCCTTCAGTGCCATGAAGCAGGGGTGTGAGGGCAGGGCATCCCTACAGTGTTATGAACCGGGGTGTGAGGCCGGGCACCCTTCACATGACCCGGGGTGTAAGGGCTGGGCACCCCTTCAGTGCCCTGACCCGGGGTGTGAGGCCAGGCACCCCTCCAGCACCATGGCCGGGGTGTGAGCCGGACACCAATTCAGTGACATGACCCGGGGTGTGAGGCTGGGCATCCCTTAGTGACATGACACGGGTGTGTGGGCCGGGCACCCTTTCAGTGACATATCCCGGGGTGTGAGGCCGGGCACCCTTTCAGTGCCATGAAACAGGGTGTGAAGGCTGGGCACCAGTGCCATGAGTCAGGTGTGAGGACCATCCCTCAGGCACCATGACCCGGGTGTTGGGGCTTGGCTCGATTCAGTGCCATAACTCGGGGTGTGAGGCCTGGCTCGATTTCAGTGGCATGAATCGGGGTGTGAGGCCAGGTCCCTTCAGTTATGACCGGGGTGTGACGGCCGGTCACCTCCAGCACCATGCCCTGGGTGTGAGGGCCAGGCAGCCTAAGTGCCATGAAACAGGCGCCAGAGCAATACG
>NW_024731078.1:0-41419 GCF_018991925.1 Homarus americanus | reverse complement strand
GGGGACTTTGTTAGACTCGAACAGGGGACTTTGTTATACTCGACCAGGGGACTTTGTTATACTCGATTAGGCGGCTTACTTATACTCGATCAGGTGACTTTGTTATACTCGATGAGGGGCTTTTCTTATACTTGATCAGGGGCCTTTGTTATACTAGATCAGTGGACTTTGTTATACTCGATTAGGGGCCTTTTTTGGACTCGATCAGGGGCCTTTGTTATACTCGATCAGGGGACTTTCTTATACCCGATCAAGGGACTTTCTTATACCCGAGCAGGGGGCTTTGTTATACTCGATGAGGGGACTTTGTTATATTCGATGAGGAGGTTTTGTTATACTCGGCAGGGGACTTTGCTATACTCGACCAGGGGACTTTGTTATATTCGATCAGGGGACTTGCTATACTCGACCAGGGGACTTTTCTATACCTGACCAATGGACTTTGTTATACTAGATGAGAGGCCTTTGTTATACTTGATCAATGGACTTTGTTATACTCAATGAGTGACCTTTGTTATAGTCGATTAGGGGACTTTTTTATACTCGACCAGAGGACTTTGTTATACTCGATGAGGGGATATGTTATACTCGATCACTGGACTTTGTTATACTCGATTAGGGGCCTTTGTTTTACTCGATGAGGGGGCTTTGTTATACTCGACCAGGGGACTTTTTCAAAATTAAACAGGGGACTTTGTCATACTCGATCAGGGGAATTTTGTTATACTCGATCAGGGGATATGTTATATTCGATCAGGGGACTTTGTTATACTCAACCAGAGGACTTTGTTATACTCGATCAGGGGACTTTATTATACTCAATCAGGGGACTTTGTTATGCTTGATCTGGGGACTTTGTTATCCTCGATCAGGGACTTTCGCTACTCGACCAGGGACTTTGTTATACTTGATCATCAGGGTCTTTTGTTATACTCAACCAGGGACTTTTTATGTTTCTGGACCAATGGACTTTGTTATACTAGGAGGAGAGTCGGTTATACTCGATCTGTGACCTTTGTTATACTCGAGAAGGGGACTTTTTTATACTCGATCAGGGGCTTTGTTATACTCGACCAGTGGACTTTGTTATACTCGATCAGGGGATGTGTTATAATCGATGAGGGGACTTTGCTCTACTTGATTAGGGGACTTTGTTATACTCGATCAGGGGAATTTTGTTATACTCGATCAGAGGACTTTGTTATACTCGACCAGGGGCCTTTGTTATACTCGATAAGAAAACTTTGTTATACTCGACCAGGGTACTTTGTTATACTCGATCAAGGGACTTTTGTTATACTCGATCAAGGGACTTTGTTATACTCGTCCAGGGGCCTTTGTTATACTCGATCACTAGACTTTGTTATACTCGTTAAAGGGACTTTGTTATACTCGATAAGGGGAATTTGTTATACTCGATAAGGGGACTTTGTTAGACTCGAACAGGGGACTTTGTTATACTCGACCAGGGAAATTTGTTATACTCGATTAGGCGGATTTGTTATTCTCGATCAGGGGACTTTGTTATACTCGAGCAGGGGCCTTTGTTATACTCGAGAAGGGGGCTGTGTTAAACTCGACCAGGGGACTTTGTTATACTCGATCTGGAGGCTTTGTTATTCTAGATCAGGGGACTTTGCTATACTCGACCAGGGGACTTTGTTATACTCGATCAGGGGTCTTTGTTATACCCGACCAGGGGACTTTTTTATACTTGACCAATGGACTTTGTTATACTCGATGAGAGGCTTTTGTTGTACTCGATCTGGCGACTTTATTATACTCGAGCAGTGGACTTTGTTATACTCCATCAGGGGACTTTGTTATACTCAATCAGGGGACTTTGTTATACTCGATTAGGGCCCTTTGTTATACTCGATGAGAGGGCTTTGTTATACTCGACCCGGGGACTTTGTTATACTCGATCAGGGGACTTTGTTATACTCGACCAGGGGACTTTTTTATAATTAATCAGGGGAGTTTGTCATACTCGATCAGTGGACTTTCCTATATTTGACCAATGGACTTTGCTATACTCGATGAGGGGCTTTTGTTATACTCGATCTGGGGACTTTGTTATTATCGACCAGGAGACTTTGTTATACTCGATCATGGGACTTTGTTATACTCGAGTAGAGGACTTTGCTATACTCGATCAGGGGATATGTTATACTCGATCAGGGGACTTTGTTATACTTGATTAGGGGACTTTGTTATACTCGATCAGGGGACTTTGTTATACTCGATCAGAAGACTTTGTTATATTCGACGAGGGGCCTTTGCTATACTCGATTAGAAAACTTTGTTATACTCGACCAGGGGACTTGCTATACTCGATCAGGGGACTTTGATATACTCGATCAGGGACTTTGTTATACTCGTCCAGGGGGCTTTGTTATACTAGGATCAGGGGACTTTGTTATTCTCGACCAGAGGACTTTGTTATACTCGAACAGAGGCATTTGTTATACTCGGTCAGGGGACTTTGTTATGCTCGATCTGGGGAGTTTGTTATACTGGGCCAGGAGACTTTGTTATAATCGATTAGGGGATATGTTATACTCGATCAGGGGACTGCGTTATACTGGAACAGGGGACTTTGTTATACTCGATCAGGGGACTTTGTTATATTCAATAAGGGGACTTAATGTTAGACTCGAACAGGGGACTTTTTTATACCTGACCAATGGACTTTGCTATACTCGATTAGGGGCCTTTGTTATACTCGATGAGGGGGCTTTGTTTTGCTCGACCAGGGGACTTTTTCATACTTGATCAGGGGACTTTGTTTTACTCGATCAGGGGACTTTGTTATACTCGATCAGTGGACTTTTCTATATTTGACCAATGGACTTTACTATACTCGATGAGGGGCCTTTGTTATACTCGATCAGGGACTTTGTTATAGTCGACCAGGGGATTTTGTTATACTCGATTAGGGGACTTTGTTATACTCGATCAATAGGCTTTGTTATACTTGATGAGGGGACTTGCTATACTCGACCAGGGGACTTGCTATACTCGACCAGGGGACTTTGTTATACTCGATCAGGGGACTTTGTTATACTCGAGCAGGAGACTTTGTTATACTCGATTAGGGGACTTTTTTATACTCGACCAGAGGACTTTGTTATACTCGATCAGGGGATATGTTATACTCGTCCAGGGGGCTGTGTTATACTAGGATCAGGGGACTTTGTTATGCTCGATCAGGGGACATTGTCTTACTCGATCAGGGCCCTTTGTTATACTCGACCAGGAGAATTTGTTATAATCGATTAGGGGACTTTGTTATCCTCGATCAGAGGACTTTGTTATACTTGATCAGAGGACTTTGTTATACTCGGCGAGGGGCCTTTGTTATCCTCGATTAGAAAAATTTTTTATACTCGACCAGGGGACTTTGTTATACTCAACCAGAGGACTTTGTTATACTCAATCAGGGGACTTTGTTATACTCGATTAGGGGCCTTTGTTATACTCGATGAGGGGGCTTTGTTATACTCGACCAGGGGACTTTGCTATACTAAACCAGGGGACTTTGTTATACTCGACCAGGGTACTCTTTTATACTCGATCAGTGGACTTTCCTATATTTGACCAATGAAATTTGCTATAATCGATGAGGGGCCTTTGTTATACTCGATCAGGGGACTTTGTTATACTCGACCAGTGGACTTTGTTATACTCGATCAGGGGATATGTTATACGCGATGAGGGTACTTTGTTATACTTGATTAGGGGACTTTGTTATCCTCGATCAGAGGACTTTGTTATACTTGATCAGAGGACTTTGTTATACTCGGCCAGGGGCCTTTGTTATCCTCGATTAGAAAACTTTGTTATACTCGACCAGGGGACTTTGTTATACTCCACCAGGGACTTTGTTATATTCGATCAGGGGATATGTTATACTCGATCAGGGGACTTTGTTATACTCGTCCAGGGGGCTTTCTTATACTAGGATCAGGGGACTTTGTTATACTCGATCAGGGGACTTTGTCTTACTCGATCAGGGCCCTTTGCTATACTCGACCGGGGGACTTTGTTATAATCGATCAGGGGACTTTGGTATGCTCGATCTAGGGACTTTGTTATATTGGGCCAGGGGACTTTTTTATACTTGATCAGGGATCATTGTTACGCTGCACCAGGGGGCATTTTTATTCTCGATTAGGCGACTTTGTTATACTCGATTAGGGGACTTTTGTTACACTAGATCAGGGCACTTTGTTATACTCGACCAGGGGCCTTTGTTATACTCGATTAGAAGACATTGTTTTATTCGATAATGGGAATTTGATATACTCGATCAGGGGACTTTCTTATACTCGATGAGGGGCCTTTGTTATACTCGGTCAGGGGCCTTTATTATACTCGATCAAGGGACTTTGTTATACTCGATTAGAGGCCTTTTTTGGACTCGATCAGGGGACTTTTTTATACTCGAGCAGGGGGCTTTGTTATACTCGATCAGGGCCTTTGTTATATTAGATCAGGAGGCTTTGTTAACCTCGATCAGGGGACTTTGCTATACTCGACCAGGGGACTTTGTTATACTCGATTAGGGGACTTTGTTATACTGGATCAGGAGGCTTTTTTATACTCGATCAGCGGACTTTGCTATCCTCGACCAGGGACCTTTGTTATACTCGATCATTGGACTTTGTTATACTCGATTAGGGGCCTTTGTTATACTCGATGATGGGGCTTTGTTATACTCGACCAGGGGACTTTGCTATATTCGACCAGGGGACTTTGTTATACTCGATTAGGGGACTTTGTTATACTCGACCAGGGAACTTTTTTATACTTGACCAATGGACTTTGTTATACTCGATGAGGGGCCTTTGTTATACTCGATGATGGGACTTTGTTATACTCCACCAGGGGACTTTGTTATACTCGATCAGGTGACTTTGTTATACTCGTTCAGGTGACTTTGTTATACTCGATCAGAGGACTTTGTTATACTCGATTAGGGGCCTTTGTTATACTCGATGACGGGGCTTTGTTATACTCGACCAGGGGACTTTGCTATAGTCAACCAGGGGACTTTGTTATAATCGATCAGGGGACTTTGTTATGCTCAATCTGGGGACTTTGTTATACTGGGCCTGGAGACTTTGTTATACTCGAGCAGGGGATTTGTTCTACTCGATTAGGGGACTTTGTTATACTGGACCAGGGGACTTTGTTATACTCGATCAGGGGACGTTGTTATACTCGATCAGGGGACTTTGTTAAACTCGTCTAGGGGGCTTTTTTATACTCGATCAGGGGACTTTGTTATAATCGATCAGGGGACTTTGTCTTACTCGATGAGGTGGCTTTGTTTTACTCGACCAGAGGACTTTGCTATACTCGACCAGGGGACTTTTTTATACTTGATCAGTGGACTTTGTCATACTTGAGCAGAGGCCATTGTTATACTCGATCGGGAGACTTTGTTATACACGATGTGTGGACTTTCCTATATTTAACCAATGGACTTTGCTATACTTGACGAGGGGCCTTTGTTATACTCGATCAGGGGACTTTGTTACACTCGATTAGGGGAATTTGTTATACTCGATAAGGGGACTTAATGTTAGACTCGAACAGGGGACTTTGTTATACTCGACGAGGGGACTTTGTTATACTCGATTGAACGGCTTTGTTATAATCGATCAGGGGACTTTGTTATACTCGATGAGGGGCCTTTGTTTTACTTGATCAGGGGACTTTGTTATACACGACCAGGGGACTTTGTTATACTCTATCAGGGGATGTGTTATACTCGATCAGGGGACTTTGCAATACTCACCCAGAGGACTTTGTTAAACTCGATCAGGGGAATTTGTTATACTCAATCAGGGGACTTTGTTATACTCGATAAGGGGCCTTTGTTATACTCGACCAGGGGACTTTGTTATACTCGATCCGGGGACTTTGTTATACTCGACCAGGGGACTTTTTTATACTTGATCAGGGGACTTTGTCATACGCGATCAGTGGACTCTCCTATATTTGACCAATGGACTTTGCTATACTCGATGAGGGGACTTTGTTTTACTCGACCAGGGGACTTTGTTATAATCGATCAGGTGATTTTGTTATACTCGACCAGAGGACTTTGTTATACTCGAGCAGGGGATATGTTATACTTAATCAGGGGACTTTGTTATACTTGATTAGGGGACTTTGTTATACTTGATTAAGGGACTTTTTTATACTCGATCAAAGGACTTTGTTATACTTGATCAGAAGACTTTGTTATACTCAACCAGGGGCCTTTGTTATACTCGATTAGAAAACTTTGTTATACTCGACCATGGGACTTTGTTATATTCGATTAGGGGACTTTGTTATACTCGACCAGGGGACTTTTTTATACTTGACTAATGGACTTTGTTATACTCAATGAGGGGCCTTTGTTATACTCGATCAGGGGACTTTGTTATACTCGACCAGGGGACTTTGTTATACTCGATCAGGTGATATGTTATACTCGATCAGGGGACTTTGTTATACTTGATTAGGTGACTTTGTTATCCTCGATCAGGGGACTTTGTTATACTTGATCAGAGGACTTTGTTATACTCGGCCAGGGGCCTTTGTTATACTCGATTAGAAAACTTTTTATACTCGACCAGGGGACTTTGTTATACTCCACCAGTGGACTTTTTTATACTTGTCCAATGGACTTTGTTATACTCAATGAGGGGCCTTTGTTATACCCGATCAGGGGACTTTGTTACACTCGACCAGGCGACTTTCTCATACTTGATCAGGTGACTTTGTCATACTCGATCAATGGACTTTCCTATATTTGACCAATGGACTTTACTATACTCGATGAGGGTCCTTTGTTATTCTCGATCAGGGACTTAGTTATACTCGACCAGGGGACTTTGTTATACTTGGTTAGGGGACTTTGTTATACTCGATCAAAGTACTTTGATATACTTAATCACAGGACTTTGTTATACTCGACCAGGGGCCTTTGTTATACTCGATTAGAAAACTTTGTTAGACTCGACCAGGGGCCTTTGTTATACTCGATTAGAAAACTTTGTTATACTCGACCAGGGGACTTTGTTATACTCCACCAGGAACTTTGTTATACTCGATCAGGGGATATGTTATACTCGATCAGGGACTTTGTTATACTTGGTTCAGGGTACTTTGTTATACTCGTCCAGGGGTCTTTGATATACTAGGATCATTGGACATTGTTATGCTCGACTAGGGGACTTTGTCTTACTCGATCAGGGCCCTTTGTTATACTTGACCAGGGGAATTTGTTATAATCGATTAGGGGACTCTGTTATGCTCGATCTAGGGTCTTTGTTAAACTGGGCCAGGAGACGTTGTTATACTCGATCAAGGGATATGTTATACTCGATCAGGGGACTTTGTTATACTGGACCAGGGGACTTTTTTATACTTGACCAATGGACTTTGTTATACTCGTTGAGGGGATTTGTTATACTCGATCAGGGGACTTTGTTATACTCGAGCAGGGAACTTTGTTATATTCGATCAGGGACTTTTTTATACTCGACCAGAGGACTTTGTTTTATTCGATTAGGGGACTTTGTTATACTCGACCAGGGGACTTTTTTATACTTGACCAATGGACTTTGTTATACTCAATGAAGGGCCTTTGTTATACTCAATCAGGGGACTTTGTTATACACGATCAGGGGACTTTGTTATACGCGATCGGGGGACTATTTTTATACTCGACCAGAGGACTTTGTTATACTCGATCAGGGGATATGTTATACTCGATCAGGGGACTTTGTTATACTCAACCAGAGGGCTTTGTTATACTCAATCAGGGGACTTTGTTATACTCGGTTAGGGGCCTTTGTTATACTCGATGAGGGGGCTTTGTTATACTCGACCAAGGGACTTTGCTATGCTCGAACAGGGGACTTTGTTACACTCGATCAGGGGACTTTGTTATACTCGACCAGGGTACTCTTTTATACTTGATCTGGGGACTTTGTCATACTCGATCAGTGGACTTTCCTATATTTGACCAATGGACTGTGCTATACTCGATGAGGGGCCTTTGTTATACTTGATCAGGGGACTTTGTTATACTCGACCAGAGGACTTTGTTATTCTCGATCATAGGATATGTTATACTCGATCAGGGTACTTTGTTATACACGATCAGGGGACTTTGTTATACTTGATTAGGTGACTTTGTTATCCTCGATCAGGGGACTTTGTTATTCTTGATCAGAGGACTTTGTTATACTCGGCCAGGGGCCTATGTTATCCTCGATTAGAAAACTTTGTTATACCCGACCTGGGGACTTTGTTATACTCCACCAGGGACTTTGTTATACTCGATCAGGGGATATGTTATTCTCGATCAGGGGACTTTGTTATACTCGGTTCAGGGGACTTTGTTATACTCGTCCAGGGGGCTTTGTTATACTAGGATCAGGGGACTTTGTTATAATCGATTAGGGGACTTTCTTATGCTCGATCTGGGGACTTTGTTATACTCATCCAGGGAGCTCTGTTATACTCGATCAGAGGTCTTTGTCCTACTCGATCAGGGCCCATTGCTATACTCGACCGGGGGACTTTGTTATAATCGATCAGGGGACTTTGGTATGCTCGATCTAGGGACTTTGTTATACTGGGCCAGGGGACTTATTTATACTCGATCAGGGGACTTTGTTACGCTGGACCAGGGGACATTTTTATTCTCGATTAGGGGACTTTGTTATACTCGACCAGGGGACTTTGTTATACTCTATTAGGCGGCTTTGTTATACTCGATCAGGAGACTTTCTTATACTCGATGAGGGGCCTTTGTTATACTCGGTCAGGGGCCTTTGTTATACTAGATCAAGGGACTTTGTTATACTCGATCAGGGGACTTTGTTATACTAGATCAGGAGGCTTTGTTAACCTCGATCAGGGGACTTTGCTATACTCGACCAGGGGACTTTGTTATACTCGAGCAGGGGGCTTTGTTATACTCGATTAGGGGACTTTGTTATACTCGATCATGAGGCTTTTTTATACTCGATCAGGGGACTTTGCTATCCTCGACCTGGGGACTTTGTTATACTCGATCAGGGAACTTTTTTATACATGACCAATGGACTTTGTTATACTCGATGAGGGGCCTTTGTTATACTCGATGAGGGGACTTTGTTATACTCCACCAGGGGACATTGTTATACTCGATAAGGGTACTTTTTTATGCTCGACCAGAGGACTTTGTTATACTCAATCATGGGATATGTTATACTTGATCAGGGACTTTGTTATACTCAACCAGGGGACTTTGTTATACTCGACCAGGGGACTTTGCTATAGTCGACCAGGGGACTTTGTTATACTCGATTAGGGGACTTTGTTATACTCGACCAGGGGACATTTTATTCTTGATCAGGGGACTTTGTCATACTTGACCAGAGGCCATTGTTATACTCGATCGGGGGACTTTGTTATACTCGATGAGTGGACTTTCCTATATTTGACCAATGGACTTTGCTATACTCGATGAGGGGCCTTTGTTATACTCGATGAGGGGACATTGTTATACTCGATTAGAAAACTTTGTTATACTCGACCAGGGGACTTTGTTATACTCGATCAGGGGACTTTTTTATACTCGACAAGAGGACTTTGTTATACTCAATCCGGGGATATGTTATACTTGATCAGGGGACTTTGTTATACTCAACCAGGGGACTTTGTTATACTCGATTAGGGGCCTCTTTTGTACTCGATGAGGGGGCTTTGTTAAACTCGATCAGGGGACTTTGCTATAGTCGACCAGGGGACTTTGTTATACTCGATTAGGGGACTTCGTTATACTCGACCAGGGGACTTTTTTATACTTGATCAGGGGACTTTGTCATACTTGACCAGAGTCCATTGTTATACTCGATCGGGGGACTTTGTTATACTCGATGAGTGGACTTTCCTATATTTGACCAATGGACTTTGCTATACTCGATGAGGGGCCTTTGTTATACTCGATGAGGGGACATTGTTATACTGGACCAGGGGACTTTGTTATACTCGATGAGGGGACTTTGTTATACTCGACCAGAGGACATGTTATACTCGATTAGAAAACTTTGTTATACTCGACCAGGGGACTTTGTTATACTCGACCAGGGGACTTTGTCATACTTAACCAGAGGCCAGTGTTATACTCGATCGGGGGACTTTGTTATACTCGATGAGTGGACTTTCCTATATTTGACCAATGGACTTTGCTATACTCGATGAGGGGCCTTTGTTATAGTCGATCAGGGGACTTTCTTATACTCGACAAGGGTACTTTGTTATACTCGATGAGGGGACTTTATTATACTCGACCAGAGGACTTTATTATACTCGATCAGGAGATATGTTATACTCGATCAGGGGACTTTGTTATATTCAAACAGAGGACTTTGATATATTCGACGAGGGGCCTTTGTTATACTCGATTAGAAAACTTTGTTATACTCGACCAGGAGAATTTGTTATATTCGATCAGGGGACTTTGTTATACTCCACCAGGGACTTTGTTATATTCGATCAGGGGATATGCTATACTTGACCAGGGGACTTTGTTATACACGATCAGGGGACTTTGTTATACTCGACCAGGGGCGTTTTTATACTTGGCCAATGGACTTTGTTATACTCAATGAGGGGCCTTTGTTATACTCGATCAGGGGACTTTGTTATACACGACCAGGGGACTTTGTTATACGCAATCAGGGGACTTTTTTATACTCGACCAGAAGACTTTGTTATACTCGATCAGGGGATATGTTATACTCGTCCAGGGGACTTTGTTATACTCGATCAGGGGACTTTGTTATACGCGACCAGGGGACTTTTTTGAATTTGATTAGGGGACTTTGTCATACTCGATCAGTGGACTTTCCTATATATGACCAATCTTATACTCGATGAGGGGCCTTTTTTATACTCGATCAGGGGACTTTGCTATACTCGACAAGGGGACTTTGTTATACTCGATCAGGGGACTTTGTTATACTCGACCAGAGGACTTTGTTATACTCGATCAGGGGATATGTTATACTCTATCAGAGGACTTTGTTGTACTCAATCAGGTGACTTTTTTTTACTTGATTAGGGGACTTTTTTATACTCGATCAAAGGACTTTGTTATACTTGATCAGAGGACTTTGTTATGCTCGACGAGGAGCCTTTGTTATACTCGATTAGAAAACTTTGTTATACTCGATCAGGGGACTTTGTTATACTCCACCAGGGACTCTGTTATACTTGATCAGGGGATATATTTTACTCGATAAGGGGACTTTGTTATACTCGTCCAGGGGGCTTTGTTATACTAGGATCAGGGGACTTTGTTATGCTTGATCAGGGGACTTTGTTCTATTCGATCAGGGCCCTTTGTTATACTCGACCAAGGGACTTTGTTATAATCGATTAGGTGACTTTGTTATGCTCGATCTGGGGACTTTGTTAAACTGGGCTACGAGACGTTGTTATACTCGATCAGGGGATTTTTGTTATACTCGATCAGGGGACTTTGTTATACTCGACCAGAGGCCTTTGTTATACTCGATCAGGGGACTTAATGTTGAGCTCAAATAGGTGACTTTGTTATACTCGACCGAAGGACTTTGTTGTATCCTCGATTAGGCGGCTGTTATAATCGATCAGGGGACTTTGTTATACTCGATGAGGGCCTTTGTTATACTCGACCAGAAGGCCTTTGTTATACTAGATCAGGGAACTTTGTTGTTATATACTCGATTAGGGGCCTTTTTTGGACTCGATGAGGGGCTTTTGTTATACTCGATGAGGGGACTTTGTTATACTCGATTAGAAAACTTTGTTATACTCGACCAGGGGACTTTGTTATACTCCACCAGGAACTTTGTTATACTCGATCAGGGGATATGTTATACTCGATCAGGGACTTTGTTATACTTGGTTCAGGGGTCTTTGATATACTAGGATCATTGGACATTGTTATGCTCGACAAGGGGACTTTGTTTTACTCGATCAGGGCCCTTTGTTATACTTGACCAGGGGACTTTGATATACTCAATCAGGGGATATGTTATACTCGATCAGGGGACTTTGTTATACTCAACCAGAGGGCTTTGTTATACTCAATCAGGGGACTTTGTTATACTCGGTTAGGGGCCTTTGTTATACTCGATGAGGGGGCTTTGTTATACTCGACCAAGGGACTTTGCTATGCTCGAACAGGGGACTTTGTTACACTCGATCAGGGGACTTTGTTATACTCGACCAGGGTACTCTTTTATACTTGATCTGGGGACTTTGTCATACTCGATCAGTGGACTTTCCTATATTTGACCAATGGACTGTGCTATACTCGATGAGGGGCCTTTGTTATACTTGATCAGGGGACTTTGTTATACTCGACCAGAGGACTTTGTTATTCTCGATCATAGGATATGTTATACTCGATCAGGGTACTTTGTTATACACGATCAGGGGACTTTGTTATACTTGATTAGGTGACTTTGTTATCCTCGATCAGGGGACTTTGTTATACTTGATCAGAGGACTTTGTTATACTCGGCCAGGGGCCTATGTTATCCTCGATTAGAAAACTTTGTTATACCCGACCTGGGGACTTTGTTATACTCCACCAGGGACTTTGTTATACTCGATCAGGGGATATGTTATTCTCGATCAGGGGACTTTGTTATACTCGGTTCAGGGGACTTTGTTATACTCGTCCAGGGGGCTTTGTTATACTAGGATCAGGGGACTTTGTTATAATCGATTAGGGGACTTTCTTATGCTCGATCTGGGGACTTTGTTATACTCATCCAGGGAGCTCTGTTATACTCGATCAGAGGTCTTTGTCCTACTCGATCAGGGCCCTTTGCTATACTCGACCGGGGGACTTTGTTATAATCGATCAGGGGACTTTGGTATGTTCGATCTAGGGACTTTGTTATACTGGGCCAGGGGACTTATTTATACTCGATCAGGGGACTTTGTTACGCTGGACCAGGAGACATTTTTATTCTCGATTAGGGGACTTTGTTATACTCGATTAGGGGACTTTTGTTACACTCGATCAGGGGACTTTGGTATACTCGACCAGGGGCCTTTGTTATACTCGATTACGGGACTTTGTTTTACTCGATAAGGAGACTTTGTTATACTCGACCAGGGGACTTTGTTATACTCTATTAGGCGGCTTTGTTATACTCGATCAGGAGACTTTCTTATACTCGATGAGGGGCCTTTGTTATACTCGGTCAGGGGCCTTTGTTATACTAGATCAAGGGACTTTTTTATACTCGACAAGAGGACTTTGTTATACTCAATCCGGGGATATGTTATACTTGATTAGGGGACTTTGTTATACTCAACGAGGGGACTTTGTTATACTCGATTAGGGGCCTCTTTTATACTCGATGAGGGGGCTTTGTTAAACTCGATCAGGGGACTTTGCTATAGTCGACCAGGGGACTTTGTTATATTCGATTAGGGGACTTTGTTATACTCGACCAGGGGACTTTTTTATACTTGATCAGGGGACTTTGTCATACTTGACCAGAGTCCATTGTTATACTCGATTGGGGGACTTTGTTATACTCGATGAGTGGACTTTCCTATATTTGACCAATGGACTTTGCTATACTCGATGAGGGGCCTTTGTTATAGTCGATCAGGGGACATTCTTATACTCGACAAGGGGACTTTGTTATACTCGATGAGGGGACTTTGTTATACTCGACCAGAGGACATGTTATACTCGATTAGAAAACTTTGTTATACTCGACCAGGGGACTTTGTTATACTCGATCAGGGGACTTTTTTATACTCAACAAGAGGACTTTGTTATACTCAATCCGGGGATATGTTATACTTGATCAGGGGACTTTGTTATACTCAACCAGGGGACTTTGTTATACTCGATTAGGGGCCTCTTTTGTACTCGATGAGGGGGCTTTGTTAAACTCGATCAGGGGACTTTGCTATAGTCGACCAGGGGACTTTGTTATACTCGATTAGGGGACTTTGTTATACTCGACAAGGGGACTTTTTTATACTTGATCAGGGGACTTTGTCATACTTGACCAGAGGCCATTGTTATACTAGATCGGGGGACTTTGTTATACTCGATGAGTGGACTTTCCTATATTTGACCAATGGACTTTGCTATACTCGATGAGGGGCCTTTGTTATAGTCGATCAGGGGACATTCTTATACTCGACAAGGGTACTTTGTTATACTCGATGAGGGGACTTTGTTATACTCGACCAGAGGACTTTATTATACTCGATCAGGAGATATGTTATACTCGATCAGGGGACTTTGTTATATTCAAACAGAGGACTTTGATATACTCGAAGAGGGGCCTTTGTTATACTCGATTAGAAAACTTTGTTATACTCGACCAGGAGAATTTGTTATATTCGATCAGGGGACTTTGTTATACTCCACCAGGGACTTTGTTATATTCGATCAGGGGATATGCTATACTTGACCAGGGGACTTTGTTATACACGACCAGGGGGCTTTGTTATACGCAATCAGGGGACTTTTTTATACTCGACCAGAAGACTTTGTTATACTCGATCAGGGGATTTGTTATACTCGTCCAGGGGACTTTGTTATACTCGATCAGGGGACTTTGTTATACGCAACCAGGGGACTTTTTTGAATTTGATTAGGGGACTTTGTCATACTCGATCAGTGGACTTTCTTATATATGACCAATCTTATACTCGATGAGGGGCCTTTGTTATACTCGATCAGGGGACTTTGCTATACTCGACAAGGGGACTTTGTTATACTCGATCAGGGGACTTTGTTATACTCGACCAGAGGACTATGTTATACTCGATCAGGGGATATGTTATACTCGATCAGAGGACTTTGTTATACTCAATCAGGTGACTTTTTTTTACTTGATTAGGGGACTTTTTTATACTCGATCAAAGGACTTTGTTATACTTGATCAGAGGACTTTGTTATGCTCGACGAGGAGCCTTTGTTATACTCGATTAGAAAACTTTGTTATACTCGACCAGGGGACTTTGTTATACTCCACCAGGCACTCTGTTATACTCGATCAGGGGATATATTTTACTCGATAAGGGGACTTTGTTATACTCGTCCAGGGGGCTTTGTTATACTAGGATCAGGGGACTTTGTTATGCTTGATCAGGGGCCTTTGTTCTACTCGATCAGGGCCCTTTCTTATACTCGACCAAGGGACTTTGTTATAATCGATTAGGTGACTTTGTTATGCTCGATCTGGGGACTTTGTTAAACTGGGCTACGAAACGTTGTTATACTCGATCAGGGGATTTTTTTTATACTCGATCAGGGGACTTTGTTATACTCGACCAGAGGCCTTTGTTATACTCGATCAGGGGACTTTGTTATACTCGATAAGGGGACTTTGTTATACTCGATAAGGGGAATTTGTTATACTCGATAAGGGGACTTAATGTTAGACTCAAACAGGTGACTTTGTTATACTCGACCAGGGGACTTTGTTATCCTCGATTAGGCGGCTTTGTTATAATCGATCAGGGGACTTTGTTATACTCGATGAGGGGCCTTTGTTATACTCGACCTGAGGCCTTTGTTATACTAGATCAGGGAACTTTGTTATACTCGATTAGGGGCCTTTTTTGGACTCGATGAGGGGCTTTTGTTATACTCGATGAGGGGACTTTGTTATACTCGATTAGAAAACTTTGTTATACTCGACCAGGGGACTTTGTTATATTCCACCAGGAACTTTGTTATACTCGATCAGGGGATATGTTATACTCGATCAGGGACTTTGTTATACTTGGTTCAGGGTACTTTGTTATACTCGTCCAGGGGTCTTTGATATACTAGGATCATTGGACTTGTTATGCTCGACTAGGGGACTTTGTCTTACTCGATCAGGGCCCTTTGTTATACTTGACCAGGGGAATTTGTTATAATCGATTAGGGGACTCTGTTATGCTCGATCTAGGGTCTTTGTTAAACTGGGCCAGGAGATGTTGTTATACTCGATCAAGGGATATGTTATACTCGATCAGGGGACTTTGTTATACTGGACCAGGGGACTTTTTATACTTGACCAACGGACTTTGTTATACTCGATAAGGGGCCTTTCTTATACTCGATCAGGGGACTTTCTTATACTCGAGCAGGGGACTTTGTTATATTCGATCAGGGGACTTTTTTATACTCGACCAGAGGACTTTGTTTTATTCGATTAGGGGACTTTGTTATACTCGACCAGGGGACTTTTTTATACTTGACCAATGGACTTTGTTATACTCAATGAAGGGCCTTTGTTATACTCAATCAGGGGACTTTGTTATACACGATCAGGGGACTTTGTTATACGCGATCGGGGGACTATTTTTATACTCGACCAGAGGACATTGTTATACTCGATCAGGGGATACGTTATACTCGATCAGGGGACTTTGTTATACTCAACCAGAGGGCTTTGTTATACTCAATCAGGGGACTTTGTTATACTCGGTTAGGGGCCTTTGTTATACTCGATGAGGGGGCTTTGTTATACTCGACCAAGGGACTTTGCTATGCTCGAACAGGGGACTTTGTTACACTCGATCAGGGGACTTTGTTATACTCGACCAGGGTACTCTTTTATACTTGATCTGGGGACTTTGTCATACTCGATCAGTGGACTTTCCTATATTTGACCAATGGACTGTGCTATACTCGATGAGGGGCCTTTGTTATACTTGATCAGGGGACTTTGTTATACTCGACCAGAGGACTTTGTTATTCTCGATCATAGGATATGTTATACTCGATCAGGGTACTTTGTTATACAAGATCAGGGGACTTTGTTATACTTGATTAGGTGACTTTGTTATCCTCGATCAGGGGACTTTGTTATACTTGATCAGAGGACTTTGTTATACTCGGCCAGGGGCCTATGTTATCCTCGATTAGAAAACTTTGTTATACCCGACCTGGGGACTTTGTTATACTCCACCAGGGACTTTGTTATACTCGATCAGGGGATATGTTATTCTCGATCAGGGGACTTTGTTATACTCGGTTCAGGGGACTTTGTTATACTCGTCCAGGGGGCTTTGTTATACTAGGATCAGGGGACTTTGTTATAATCGATTAGGGGACTTTCTTATGCTCGATCTGGGGACTTTGTTATACTCATCCAGGGAGCTCTGTTATACTCGATCAGAGGTCTTTGTCCTACTCGATCAGGGCCCTTTGCTATACTCGACCGGGGGACTTTGTTATAATCGATCAGGGGACTTTGGTATGCTAGATCTAGGGACTTTGTTATACTGGGCCAGGGGACTTATTTATACTCGATCAGGGGACTTTGTTACGCTGGACCAGGAGACATTTTTATTCTCGATTAGGGGACTTTTTTATACTCGATTAGGGACTTTTGTTACACTCGATCAGGGGACTTTGGTATACTCGACCAGGGGCCTTTGTTATACTCGATTACGGGACTTTGTTTTACTCGATAAGGGGACTTTGTTTTACTCGACCAGGGGACTTTGTTATACTCTATTAGGCGGCTTTGTTATACTCGATCAGGAGACTTTCTTATACTCGATGAGGGGCCTTTGTTATACTCGGTCAGGGGCCTTTGTTATACTAGATCAAGGGACTTTGTTATACTCGATCAGGGAATTTGTTATACTAGATTAGGAGGCTTTGTTAAGCTCGATCAGGGGACTTTGCTATACTCGACCAGGGGACTTTGTTATACTCGTGCAGGGGGCTTTTTTATACTCGATTAGGGGACTTTGTTATACTCGATCATGAGGCTTTTTTATACTCGATCAGGGGACTTTGCTATCCTCGACCAGGGGACTTTGTTATACTCGAACAGGGAACTTTTTTATACATGACCAATGGACTTTGTTATACTCGATGAGGGGCCTTTGTTATGCTCGATGAGGGGACTTTGTTATACTCCACCAGGGGACATTGTTATACTCGATCAGGGTACTTTTTTATGCTCGACCAGAGGACTTTGTTATACTCAATCATGGGATATGTTATACTTGATCAGGAACTTTGTTATACTCAACCAGGGGACTTTGTTATACTCGACCAGGGGACTTTGCTATAGTCGACCAGGGGACTTTGTTATACTCGATTAGGGGACTTTGTTATACTCGACCAGGGGACTTTTTTATACTTGATCAGGGGACTTTGTCATACTTGACCAGAGTCCATTGTTATACTCGATCGGGGGACTTTGTTATACTCGATGAGTGGACTTTCCTATATTTGACCAATGGACTTTGCTATACTCGATGAGGGGCCTTTGTTATACTCGATGAGGGGACATTGTTATACTCGACCAGGGGACTTTGTTATACTCGATGAGGGGACTTTGTTATACTCGACCAGAGGACATGTTATACTCGATTAGAAAACTTTGTTATACTCGACCAGGGGACTTTGTTATACTCGATCAGGGGACTTTTTTATACTCGACAAGACGACTTTGTTATACTCAATCCGGGGATATGTTATACTTGATCAGGGGACTTTGTTATACTCAACCAGGGGACTTTGTTATACTCGATTAGGGGCCTCTTTTATACTCGATGAAGGGGCTTTGTTAAACTCGATCAGGGGACTTTGTTATACTCGATTAGGGGACTTTGTTATACTCGACCAGGGGACTTTTTTATACTTGATCAGGGGACTTTGTCATACTTGACCAGAGGCCATTGTTATACTCGATCGGGGGATTTTGTTATACTCGATGAGTGGACTTTCCTATATTTGACCAATGGACTTTGCTATACTCGATTAGGGGCCTTTGTTATAGTCGATCAAGGGACATTCTTATACTCGACAAGGGTACTTTGTTATACTCGATGAGTGGACTTTGTTATACTCGACCAGAGGACTTTATTATACTCGATCAGGAGATATTTTATACTCGATCAGGGGACTTTGTTATATTCAAACAGAGGACTTTGATATACTCGACGAGGGGCTTTGTTATACTCGATTAGAAAACTTTGTTATACTCGACCAGGAGAATTTGTTATATTCGATCAGGGGACTTTGTTATACTCAACCAGGGACTTTGTTATATTCGATCAGGGGATATGCTATACTTGACCAGGGGACTTTGTTATACACGATCAGGGGACTTTGTTATACTCGACCAGGGGCGTTTTTATACTTGGCCAATGGACTTTGTTATACTCAATGAGGGGCCTTTGTTATACTCGATTAGGGGACTTTGTTGTACACAACCAGGGGACTTTGTTATACGCAATGAGGGGACTTTTTTATACTCGACCAGAAGACTTTGTTATACTCGTCCAGGGGACTTTGTTATACTCGATCAGGGGACTTTGTTATACGCGACCAGGGGACTTTTTTGAATTTGATTAGGGGACTTTGTCATACTCGATCAGTGGACTTTCCTATATATGACCAATCTTATACTCGATGAGGGGCCTTTGTTATACTCGATCAGGGGACTTTGCTATACTCGACAAGGGGAATTTGTTATACTCGATCAGGGGACTTTGTTATACTCGACCAGAGGACTTTGTTATACTCGATCAGGGGATATGTTATACTCGATCAGAGGACTTTGTTATACTCAATCAGGTGACTTTTTTTTACTTGATTAGGGGACTTTTTTATACTCGATCAAAGGACTTTGTTATACTTGATCAGAGGACTTTGTTATGCTCGACGAGGAGCCTTTGTTATACTCGATTAGAAAACTTTGTTATACTCGACCAGGGGACTTTGTTATACTCCACCAGGGAGTCTGTTATACTCGATCAGGGGATATATTTTACTCGATAAGGGGAATTTGTTATACTCGTCCAGGGGGCTTTGTTATACTAGGATCAGGGAACTTTGTTATGCTTGATCAGGGGACTTTGTTCTACTCGATCAGGGGACCTACTTATACTCGAGCAGGGGGCTTTATTATACTCGAACAGGGGACTTTTTGATACTCGACCAGAGGACTTTGTTATACTCGACCAGGGGCTATGTTATACTTGATCAAGGGACTTTGTTATACTCAATGAGTGGCCTTTTGTTATACTCGATCAGGTGACTTTCTTATTTACGACCAGGGGACTTTGTTATACTTGATTAGGGGACTTTGTAATAATTGATGAGAGGACTTTGTTATACTCGACCAGGGGCCTTTGTTATACTCGATTAGAAAACTTTGTTATACTCGACCAGGGGACTTTGTTATACTCCACCAGGGACTTTGTTATACTCGATCAGGGGACTTTGTTATACTCGATTCAGGTGTCTTTGTTATACTCGTCCAGTGGGCTTTGTTATACTAGGATCAGGGGACTTTGTTATACTCGATCAGGGGAATTTTTTCTTACTCGATCAGGGCCCTTTGTTATACTCGACCAGGGGACTTTGTTATACTTGAATAGGGGACTTCGTTATACTCGATCAAATGACTTTGTTATATTTGATCAGAGGTCTTTGTTATACTCGACCAGGGGCCTTTGATATACTCGATTAGAAAACTTTGTTATACTCGACCAAGGCCCTTTGTTATACTCGATTAGAAAACTTTGTTATACTCGACCAGGGGACTTTGTTATACTCCACAAGGGACTTTGTTATACTCGATCAGGGGATATGTTATATTAGATCAGGGGAATTTGATATATTCGGTTCAGGTGTCTTTGTTATACTCGTCCAGTGGGCTTTGTTATACTAGGATCAAGGGACTTAGTTATACTCAATCAGGGGACTTTGTTATACTCGATTGGGGGCCTTTGTTATACTCGACCAGGGGACTTTGTTATACTCGATCAGGGGACATTGTTATACTCGACCAGGGGACTTTTTTATACATGATCAGGGGAGTTTGTCATACTCGATCAGGGGACTTTGTTATACTCAACCAAATTGCTGTTGCTCTCGTTCAGGGGACTTTGTTATACTCGATTCGGGGGACTTTGTCTTACTCGATCAGGTACCTTTGTTATACTCGACCAGGGGACTTTGTTATAATCGATTAGGGGACTTTGTTATGCTCGATCTGGGGACTTTGTTAAACTGGGTTACGAGACGTTGTTATACTCGATCAGGGAATTTTTGTTATACTCGATCAGGGGACTTTGTTATACTCAACCAGAGGCCTTTGTTACACTCGTTCAGGGGACTTTGTTATACTCGATAAGGGGACTTTGCTATACTCGATAAGGGGAATTTGTTATACTCAATAAGGGGACTTAATGTTAGACTCGAACAGGGGACTTTGTTTTACTCGATCAAGGGACTTTGTTATACTCGATCAGGGGATTTTGTTATACTCGACCAGAGGACTTTGTTATACTCAATCAGGGGATATGTTATACTTGATCAGGGGACTTTGTTATACTCAACCAGGGGACTTTGTTATACTTGATTAGGGGCCTCTTTTATACTCGATGAGGAGGCTTTGTTATACTCGTCCAGGGGACTTTGCTATAGTTGACCAGGGGACTTTGTTATACTCGATTAGGGGACTTTGTTATACTCAACCAGGGGACTTTGTTATACTCGATCGGGGGACTTTGTTATACTCGATGAGTGAACTTTCCTATATTTGACCAATGGACTTTGATATACTCGATAAGGGGCCTTTGTTATACTCGATCAGGGGACATTGTTATAATCGACCAGGGGACTTTGTTATACTCGATGAGGGGACTTTGTTATACTCGATCAGAGGACTTTGTTATACTCGATCAGGGGATATGTTATACTCGATCAGGGGTCTTTGTTATACTCGACTAGGGGCCTTTGTTATACTCGATTAGAAAACTTTGTTATACTCGATCAGGAGACTTTGTTATATACGATCAGGGAACTTTGTTATACTCCACCAGGGACTTTGTTATATTCGATCAGGGGATATGCCATACTTGACCAGGGGACTTTGTTATACACGATCAGGGGACTTTGTTATACTCGACCATGGGACTTTTTTATACTTGACCAATGGACTTTGTTATACTCAATGAGGGGCCTTTGTTATACTCGATCAGGGGACTTTGTTATACACGACCAGGTGATTTTGTTATACGCAATCAGGGGACTTTTTTATACTCGACCAGAAGACTTTGTTATACTCGATCAGGGGATATGTTATACTCGATCAGGGGACTTTGTTATACTCAACCAGAGTACTTTGTTATACTCGATCAGGGCCTTTGTTATACTCAATTAGGGGACTTTGGTATACTCGATTAGGGGCCTTTGTTATACTCGACCAGGGGACTTTGTTATACTCGATAAGGGGAATTTGTTATACTCGATAAGGGGACTTAATGTTAGACTCGAACAGGTGAATTTGTTATACTCGACCAGGGGACTTTGTTATACTCGACCAGAGGCCATTGTTATACTAGATCAGGGAACTTTGTTATACTCGATTAGGGACCTTTTTTGGACTCGATGAAGGCTTTTGTTATACTCGATCAGGTGACTTTGTTATACTCGATCAGGGGACCTACTTATATTCGAGCAGGGGGCTTTATTATACTCGAACAGGGGCTATGTTATACTCGATCAGGTGACTTTGTTATATACGACCAGGAGACTTTGTTATACTTGATTAGGGGACTTTGTTATACTTGATCAGAGGACTTTGTTATCCTCGACCAGGGGCCTTTCTTATACTCGATTAGAAAACTTTGTTATACTCGACCAGGGGACTTTGTTATACTCCACCTGGGACTTTGTTATACTCGATCAGGGGACTTTGTTATACTCGGTTCAGGTGTCTTTGTTATACTCGTCCAGTGGGCTTTGTTATACTATGATCAGGGGAATTTGTTATACTCGATCAGGGGACTTTTTTATACTCGACCAGAGGACTTTGTTATACTCGACCAGGGGCTATGTTATACTTGATCAAGGGACTTTGTTATACTCGTCCAGGGGACTTTCTATACTTGACCAATGGACTTTGTTATACTCAATGAGGGGCCTTTTGTTATACTCGATCAGGTGACTTTGTTATATACGACCAGGGGACTTTGTTATACTTGATTAGGGGACTTTGTTATACTTGATCAGAGGACTTTGTTATACTCGACCAGGGGCCTTTGTTATACTCGATTAGAAAACTTTGTCATACTCGACCAGGGGACTTTGTTATACTCCACCAGGGACTTTGTTGTACTCGATCAGGGGACTTTGTTATACTCGGTTCAGGTGTCTTTGTTATACTCGTCCAGTGGGCTTTTTCTTACTCGATCAGGGCCCTTTGTTATACTCGACCAGGGGACTTTGTTATACTTGATTAGGGGACTTTGTTATACTCGATCAAAGGACTTTGTTATATTTGATCAGAGGACTTTGTTATACTCGACTATGGGCCTTTGATATACTCGATTAGAAAACTTTGTTATACTCGACCAGGGGCCTTTGTTATACTCGATTAGAAAACTTTGTTGTACTCGACCAGGGGACTTTGTTATACTCCACCAGGGACTTTGTTATACTCGATCAGGGGATATGTTATACTCGATCAGGGGACTTTGATATACTCGGTTCAGGTGTCTTTGTTATACTCGTCCAGTGGGCTTTGTTATACTAGGATCAGGGGACTTTGTTATACTCGATCAGGGGACTTTGTTATACACGACCAGGGGACTTTGTTATACGCGATCAAGGGACTTTTTTATACTCAACGAGAGGACTTTGTTATACTCGATTAGGGGATATGTTATACTCGATCAGGGGACTTTGTTATACTCAACCAGAGTACTTTGTTATACTCGATCAGGGGACTTAGTTATACTAAATCAGGGGACTTTGTTATACTCGATTAGGGGCCTTTGTTATACGCGACCAGGGGACTTTGTTATACTCGATCAGGGGACATTGTTATACTCGACCAGGGGACTTTTTTATACATGATCAGGGGAGTTTGTCATACTCGATCAGTGGACTTTCCTATATTTGACCAATGGACTTTGCTATACTCGACTAGGGGACATTGTTATGCTCGATCAGGGGACTTTGTTATACTCGACCAGAGAACTTTGTTATACTCGATCAGGGGATATGTTATACTCGATCAGGGGACTTTGTTATACTCGATTAGGTGACTTTGTTTTATTTGATTAGGGGACTTTTTTATACTCGATCAAAGGACTTTGTTGTACTTGATCAGAGGACTTTGTTATACTCGACCAGGAGCCTTTGTTATACTCGATTAGAAAACTTTGTTATACTCGACCAGGGGACTTTGTTATACTCCACCAGGCACTCTGTTATACTCGATCAGGGGATATGTTATGCTCGATCAGGGGACTTTGTTATGCTCGATCAGGGGAATTTGTTATACTCGACCAGAGGCGTTTGTTACACTCGATCAGGGGACTTTGTTATACTCGATAAGGGGACTTTGTTATACTCGATAAGGGGAATTTGTTATACTCAATAAGGGGACTTAATGTTAGACTCGAACAGGGGACTTTGTTTTACTCGATCAGGGGACTTTGTTACACTCGATCAGGGGATTTTGTTATACTCGATTCAGGGGACTTTGTCTTACTCGATCAGGGTCCTTTGTTATACTCGACCAGAGGACTTTGTTATACTCGATCAAGGGATATGTTATACTCAATCAGGGGACTTTTTTATACTCGACCAGAGGACTATGTTATACTCGATCAGGAGACTTTGTTATACTCGACCAGGGGACTTTTTATACTTGACCAATGGACTTTGTTATACTCGATGAGGGGCCTTTGTTATACTCGATCTGGGGACTTTGTTACAGTCGAGCAGGGGACTTTGTTATACTCCATCAGGGGTCTTTTTTATACTCGACAAGAGGACTATGTTATACTCGATCAGGGGACTTTGTTATACTCGACCAGGGACTTTTTTATACTTGACCAATGGACTTTGTTATACTGAATGTGGGGCCTTTGTTATACTCGATATGGGGACTTTGTTATACTCGAACAGGGGACTTTTTTATACTTGACCAATGAACTTTGTTATACTAAATGAGGGGACTTTGTTATACTCAACCAGAGGACTTTGTTATACTAGATCAGGGGACTTTGTTATACTCAATCAGGGGCCTTTGTTATACCCGATTAGGGGCCTTTGTTATACTCGATGAGGGGGCTTTGTTATACTCGACCAGGGGACTTTGTTATACTCGACAAGGGGACTTTTTTATAATTAATCAGGGGACATTGTCATACTCGATCAGTGGACTTTCCTATATTTGACCAATAGACTTTGCTATAGTTGACCAGGGAACTTTGTTATACTCGATTAGGGGACTTTGTTATACTCAACCAGGGGACTTTGTTATACTCGATCGGGGGACTTTGTTATACTCGATGAGTGAACTTTCCTATATTTGACCAATGGACTTTGATATACTCGATAAGGGACTTTTGTTATACTCGATCAGGGGACTTTGTTATACTCGACCAGGGGACTTTTTTATACTCGATCAGAGGACTTTGTTATACTCGAGCAGAGGACTTTGTTATACTCTGTCAGGGGACTTTGTTATACTCGTCCAGGGGGCTTTGTTATACTCGGTCAGGGGACTTTGTTATACTCGATCAGGGGACTTTGTCTTACTCGATCAGGGCCATTTACTATACTCGACCAGGGGACTTTGTTTTAATCGATAAGGGGACTTTGTTATACTCGAACAGGGGACTTTGTTATACTGGGCCAGGGAACTTTTTTATACTCGGTCAGGGGACTTTGTTATACTAGTATCAGGGGACTTTGTTATTCTCGACCAGAGAACTTTGTTATACTCGACCAGAGGCCTTTGTTATCCTCAGTCAGGGACTATGTTATAATCGACCAGGGGACTTTGTTATACTCGTTCAGTGGACTTTGTTATACTCGACAAGGGGACTTTTTTATTAATAATCAGAGGACTTTGTCATACTCGATCAGTGGACTTTCGTATATTTGACCAATGGACTTTGTTATGCTCGATCTGGGGTTTTGTTATACTGGGCCAGGAGACTTTGTTATACTCGATGAGGGGATATGTTATACTCGATCAGGGGACTTTGTTATACTCGATTAGGGACTTTGTTATACTCGATCAGGGGACTGTGTTATACTCGTCCAGGGGGCTTTGTTATACTCGATCAGGGGACTTTGTTATACTCGATCAGGGGAGTTTTGTTATACTCGATCAGGGGACTTTGTTATACTCGACCAGGGGCCTTTGTTATACTCGATCACCGGATTTTGTTATACTCGATAAAGGGACTTTGTTATACTCGTCCAGGGGGCTTTGTTATACTGGGCCAGGGGACTTTTTTACACTCGATCAGCGGACTTTGTTATACTGGACCATGGGACTTTTTTATACTCGATCAGGGACTTTGTTATACTCGATAAGGAGACTTTGTTCTAATCGATAAGGGGAATTTGTTATACTCGATAAGGGGACTTTGTTAGACTCGATGAGGCGCCTTTCTTATACTAGATGAGGGGACTTTGTTATACTCGATTAGGGGCCTTTTTTAGACTCGATCAGGGGCCTTTGTTATACTCGATCAGGGGACCTTGTTATACTCGAGCAGGGGGCTTCGTTACACTCGATCAGGGGACTTTGTTATACTCGATGAGGAGGCTTTGTTATACTCGATTAGGGGACTTTGCTATACTCTTCCAGGGGACTTTGTTAAACTCAATCAGGGGACTTTGTTATACTCGACCAGGGGACTTATTTATACTTGATCAATGGACTTTGTTATACTCCATGAGGGGCCTTTGTTACACTCGACCAGGGGCCTTTGTTGTCCTCGATTAGAAAACTTTGTTATACTCGACCAGGGGACTTTGTTATACTCCACCAGGGACTTTGTTATACTCGATCAGGGGATATGTTATACTCCATCAGGGGACTTTGTTATACTCGGTTCAGGGGTCTTTGTTATACTCGTCCAGTGGGCTTTGTTATACTAGGATCAGGGGACTTTGTTATACTCGATCAAAGGACTTTGTCTTACTCAATGAGGGCCCTTTGTTATACTCGACCAGGTGACTTTGTTATAATCGATCAGCGGACTTTGTTATGCTCGATCTGGGGACTTTGTTATACTGCGCCAGGAGACGTTGTTATACTCGATGAGGGGATATGTTATACTCGATCAGGGTCTTTGTTATATTGGACCAGGGGACTTTGTTTTACTCGATCAGGGACTTTATTATACTCGATGAGGGGACTTTGTTATATTCGTCCAGGGGGCTTTGTTATACTCGATGAGGAGCCTTTGTTATACTCGATATGGGGACTTTGTTATACTCGACCAGGGGACTTTTTTATACTTGACCAATGGACTTTGTTATACTCAATGAGGGGCCTTTGTTATACTCGATCAGGGGACTTTCTTATACTTGACCAGGGGACTTTGTTATACACGATCAGGGGACTTTTTTTATACTCGATCAGGGGACTTTGTTATACTCAACAAGAGGACTATGTTATACTCGATCAGGGGACTTTGTTATACTCGACCAGGGGACTTTGTTATACTCGATCAGGGGACTTTGTTATACTCGACAAGAGGACTTTTTTATACTCGGTCAGGGGATATGTTATACTTGATCAGGGGACTTTGTTATACTCGACCAGGGGACTTTGTTATAATCGCCCAGGGGCCTTTGTTATACGTGATTAGAAAACTTTGTTATACTCGACCAGGGGACTTTGTTATACTCGATCAAGGGACTTCTGTTATACTCGATGAGGGGACTTTGTTATACTCGACCAGGGGCCTTTGTTATACAGGATCACCGGACTTTGTTATACTCGAACAAGGGACTTTGTTATACTCGAGCAGGAGACTTTGTTATACTCGATTAGGCGGCTTTGTTATACTCGATGAGGGAACTTTGTTAAATCGATGAGGGGGCCTTTGTTATACTCGATTAGGGGCCTTTGTTATACTAGATCAGGGGACTTTGTTATACTCGATGAGGGGCCTTTTTTAGACTCGATCAGGGGCCTTTGTTATACTCGATCAGGGGCCTTTGTTATACTCGATCAGGGTACTTTGTTATACTCGATTAGGGGACTTTCTTATACTCGAGCAGGGGGCTGTGTTATACTCGATCAGGGGACTTTGTTATACTCGATGAGGAGGCTTTGTTATACTCGATCAGGGGACTTTGCTATACTCGGTTCAGGGGTCTTTGTTATACTCGTCCAGTGGGCTTTGTTATACTAGGATTAGGGGACTTTGTTATACTCGATCAAAGGACTTTGTCTTACTCAATGAGGGCCCTTTGTTATACTCGACCAGGGGACTTATTTATACTTGATCAATGGACTTTGTTATAATCCATGAGGGGCCTTTGTTATACTGCGCCAGGAGACGTTGTTATACTCGATGAGGGGATATGTTATACTCGATCAGGGTCTTTGTTATATTGGTCCAGGGGGCTTTGTTATACTCGATGAGGAGCCTTTGTTATACTCGATATGGGGACTTTGTTATACTCGACCAGGGGACTTTTTTATACTTGACCAATGGACTTTGTTATACTCAATGAGGGGGCCTTTGTTATACTCGATCAGGGGACTTTCTTATACTTGACCAGGTGACTTTGTTATACACGATCAGGGGACTTTTTTATACTCGATCAGGAGACTTTGTTATACTCAATCAGGGACTTTGTTATACTCGATGAGGGGCCTTTGTTATACTCGATGAGGGGGCTTTGTTATACTCGACCAAGGGACTTTGTTATAGTCGACCAGGGGACTTTGTTATACTCGATCAGGGGACTTTGTTATACTCAATCAGGGACTTTGTTATACTCGATGAGGGGCCTTTGTTATACTCGATGAGGGGGCTTTGTTATACTCGACCAGGGGACTTTGTTATACACGACCAGGGGACTTTGTTATACTCGATCAGGGGACTTTGTTATACTCGACAAGAGGACTTTTTTATACTCGGTCAGGGGATATGTTATACTTGATCAGGGGACTTTGTTATACTCGACCAGGGGACTTTGTTATAATCGATCAGGGGACTTTGTTATACGCGATTAGAAAACTTTGTTATATTCGACCAGGGGACTTTGTTATACTCGATCAAGGGACTTCTGTTATACTCGATGAGGGGACTTTGTTATACTCGACCAGGGGCCTTTGTTATACAGGATCACCGGACTTTGTTATACTCGAACAGGGGACTTTGTTATACTCGAGCAGGACACTTTGTTATACTCGATTAGGCGGCTTTGTTATACTTGATGAGGGAACTTTGTTAAATCGATGAGGGGCCTTTGTTATACTCGATTAGGGGCCTTTGTTATACTAGCTCAGGGTACTTTGTTATACTCGATGAGGGGCCTTTGTTAGACTCGATCAGGGGCCTTTGTTATACTCGATCAGGGGACTTTGTTATACTCGATCAGGGGACTTTCTTATACTCGAGCAGGGGACTTTGCTATACTCGACCAGGGGACTTTGTTATACTCGATCAGGGACTTTGTTATACTTGATCAATGGACTTTGTTATACTCGATGAGGGGCCTTTGTTATACTCGATCTGGGGACTTTGTTATACTCGAGCAGGGGCTTTTGTATACTCCATCAGGGGACTTTTTTATACTCAACCAGAGGACTTTGTTATACTCAATGAGGGGCCTTTGTTATACTCGACCAGGGGACTTTGTTATATGCGATCAGGGGACTTTGTTATATGCGATCAGGGGACTTTTTTATACTCGATCAGGGACTTTGTTAAACTCAACCAGAGGACTTTGTTATACTTGATCAGGGGACTTTGTTATATTCAATCAGGGGACTTTGTTATACTCGATCAGTGGACTTTCCTATATTTGACCAATGGACTTTGCTATACTCGATGAGGGGCTTTTGTTATACTCGATGAGGGGACTTTGTTATACTCGACCAGGGGACTTTGTTATACTCGATCCGGGGACTTTGTTATACTCGAGCAGAGAACTTTGTTATACTCTGTCAGGGGACTTTTTTATACACGTCCAGGTTGCTTTGTTATACTCAGTCAGGGGACTTTATTATACTCGATCAGGGGAAATTGTCTTACTCGATCAGGACCCTTTGCTATACTCGACAAGGGGACTTTGTTTTAATCGATCAGGAGACTTTGTTATACTCGATCAGGGGACTTTGTTATACTGGGCCAGAGGACTTTTTTATACTCGGTCAGGGGACTTTGTTATACTAGTATCAGGGGACTTTGTTATTCTCGACCAGGGGACTTTGTTATACTCGACCAGAGGCCTTTGTTATCCTCGGTACGGGACTATGTTATAATCTATCAGGGGACTTTGTTATGCTCGATCTGGGGCTTTGTTATACTGGGCCAGGAGACTTTGTTATACTCGATGAGGGGATATGTTATACTCGATCAGGGGACTTTGTTATACTCGATCACGGGACTTTTGTTATACTCGATCAGGGGACTTTGTTATACTCGATCACGGGACTTTTGTTATACTCGATCAGGGGACTTTGTTATACTCGTCCAGGGGGCTTTGTTATACTCGACCAGGGGACTTTGTTATAATCGATCAGGGGACTTTGTTATGCTCGATATGGGGACTTTGTTATACTGGGCCAAGGGACATATTTATACTCGATCAGCGGACTTTGTTATACTCGATAAGGGGACTTTGTTGTACTCGATAAGGGGAATTTGTTATACTCGATAAGGGGACTTTGTTAGACTCGAACAGGGGACTTTGTTATACTCGACCAGGGGACTTTGTTATACTCGATTAGGCGGGTTTGTTATACTCAATCAGGGGACTTTGTTATACTCGATGAGGCGCCTTTGTTATACTAGATCAGGGGACTTTGTTATACTCGATTAGGGGCCTTCTTTAGACTCGATCAGGGGCCTTTGTTATACTCGAACAGGGGACTTTGTTATACTCGAGCAGGGGGCTTCGTTATACTTGATCATGGGACTTTGTTATACTCGATGAGGAGGCTTTCTTATACTCGATCAGGGGATATGTTATACTCGATCAGAGGACTTTGTTAAACTCGGTTCAGGGGACTTTGTTATACTCGTCTAGTGGGCTTTGTTATATTAGGATCTGGGGACTTTGTTATACTCGATCAGGGGACTTTGTTATACTCGACCAGGGGACTTTGTTGTAATCGATCAGGGGACTTTGTTATGCTCGATCTGGGGACTTTGTTATACTGAGACAGGAGACGTTGTTATACTCGATCAGGGGATATGTTATACTCGATCAGGGGACTTTGTTATACTGGACGAGGCGACTTTGTTATACTCGATCAGGGAACTTTGTTATACTCGATCAGGGAACTTTGTTTTACTCGTCCAGGGGGCTTTGTTATACTTAGATCAGGGGACTTTGTTATTCTCGACCAGGGGACTTTGTTATACTCGACCAGAGGCCTTTGTTATACTCGGTCCGGGGACTTTGTTATATTCGTCCATGGGGCTTTGTTATACTCGATCAGGGGACTTTGTTATACTCGACCAGGGGACTTTGTTGTAATCGATCAGGGGACTTTGTTATGCTCGATCTGGGGACTTTGTTATACTCGATGAGAAGACTTTGTTATATTCATCCAGGGGGCTTTGTTATACTCGATCAGGGAACTTTGTTATACTCGATCAGGGACTTTGTTATACTCGACAAGGGGCCTTTTTTATACTTGACCAATGGACTTTGTTATACTCAATGAGGGGCCTTTGTTATACTCGATCAGGGGACTTTCTTATACTCGACCTGGGGACTTTGTTATACACGATCAGGGGACTTTTATATACTCGATCAGGGGAGTTTGTTATACTCAATCAGGGGACTTTGTTATACTCGATGAGGGGCCTTTGTTATACTCGATGAGGGGGCTTTGTTATCCTCGACCAGGGGACTTTGTTATATTCGACCAGGAGACTTTGTTATACTCGACCAGGGGACTTTTGTTATAATCGACCAGGGGCCTTTGTATACTCGATTAGAAAACTTTGTTATACTCGACCAGGGGACTTTGTTATACTCGATCAATGACTTTTGTTATACTCGATCAGGGAACTTTGTTATACTCGACCAGGGGCCTTTGTTATACTCGATCACCGGATTTTGTTATATTCGATAAGGGGACTTTGTTATACTCGTCCAGGGGGCTTTTTTACACTCGATCAGCGGACTTTGTTATACTGGACCATGGGACTTTTTTATACTCGATCAGGGACTTTGTTATACTCGATAAGGAGACTTTGTTCTACTCGATAAGGGGAATTTGTTATACTCGATAAGGGGACTTTGTTAGACTCGATGAGGCGCCTTTGTTATACTAGATGAGGGGACTTTGTTATACTCGATTAGGGGCCATTTTTAGACTCGATCAGGGGCCTTTGTTATACTCGATCAGGGGACCTTGTTATACTCGAGCAGGGGGCTTCGTTATACTCGATCAGGGGACTTTGTTATACTCGATGAGGAGGCTTTGTTATACTCGATTAGGGGACTTTGCTATACTCGACCAGGGGACTTTGTTAAACTCAATCAGGGGATTTTGTTATACTCGACCAGGGGACTTATTTATACTTGATCAATGGACTTTGTTATACTCCATGAGGGGCCTGTGTTATACTCGACCAGGGGCCTTTGTTAAACTAGATTAGAAAACTTTGTTATACTCGACCAGGGGACTTTGTTATACTCTACCAGGGACTTTGTTATACTCAATCAGGGGATATGTTATACTCCATCAGGGGACTTTGTTATGCTCGGTTCAGGGGTCTTTGTTATACTCGTCCAGTGGGCTTTGTTATACTAGGATCAGGCGACTTTGTTATACTCGATCAGAGGACTTTGTCTTACTCGATGAGGGCCCTTTGTTATACTCGACCAGGTGACTTTGTTATAATCGATCAGGGGACTTTGTTATGCTCGATCTGGGGACTTTGTTATACTGCGCCAGGAGACGTTGTTATACTCGATGAGGGGATATGTTATACTCGATCAGGGTCTTTGTTATATTGGACCAGGGGACTTTGTTTTACTCGATCAGGGACTTTATTATACTCGATGAGGGGACTTTGTTATGTTCGTCCAGGGGGCTTTGTTATACTCGATGAGGAGCCTTTGTTATACTCGATATGGGGACTTTGTTATACTCGACCAGGGGACTTTTTTATACTTGACCAATGGACTTTGTTATACTCAATGAGGGGCCTTTATTATACTCGATCAGGGGACTTTCTTATACTTGACCAGGGGACTTTGTTATACACGATCAGGGGACTTTTTTATACTCGATCAGGGGACTTTGTTATACTCAACAAGAGGACTATGTTATACTCGATCAGGGGACTTTGTTATACTCAATCAGGGACTTTGTCATACTCGATGAGGGGCCTTTGTTATACTCGATGAGGGGGCTTTGTTATACTCGACCAGGGGACTTTGTTATACTCGACCAGGGGACTTTGTTATACTCGATCCGGGGACTTTGTTATAGTCGACAAGAGGACTTTTTTATACTCGGTCAGGGGATATGTTATACTTGATCAGGGGACTTTGTTATACTCGACCAGGGGACTTTGTTATAATCGCCCAGGGGCCTTTGTTATACGTGATTAGAAAACTTTGTTATACTCGACCAGGCGACTTTGTTATACTCGATCAAGGGACTTCTGTTATACTCGATGAGTGGACTTTGTTATACTCGACCAGGGGCCTTTGTTATACAGGATCACCGGACTTTGTTATACCCGAACAAGGGACTTTGTTATCCTCGAGCAGGAGACTTTGTTATACTCGATTAGGCGGCTTTGTTATACTCGATGAGGGAACTTTGTTAAATCGATGAGGGGGCCTTTGTTATACTCGATTAGGGGCCTTTGTTATACTAGATCAGGGGACTTTGTTATACTCGATGAGGGGCCTTTTTTAGACTCGATCAGGGGACTTTCTTATACTTGACCAGGGGACTTTGTTATACACGATCAGGGGACTTTTTTATACTCGATCAGGAGACTTTGTTATACTCAACCAGAGGACTATGTTATACTAGATGAGGGGCCTTTGTTATACTCGATGAGGGGGCTTTGTTATACTCGACCAGGGGACTTTGTTATACTCGACCAGGGGACTTTGTTATACTCGATCAGGGGACTTTGTTATACTCGACAAGAGGACTTTGTTATACTCGGTCAGGGGATATGTTATACTCGATCAGGGGACTTTGTTATACTCGACCAGGGGACTTTGTTATAATCGCCCAGGGGCCTTTGTTATACGCGATTAGAAAACTTTGTTATATTCGACCAGGGGACTTTGGTATACTCGATCAAGGGACTTTCTTATACTCGAGCAGGGGACTTTGCTATACTCGACCAGGGGACTTTCTTATACTCGATTAGGGGACTTTGCTATACTCGATGAGGGGCCTTTTTTAGACTCGATCAGGGGCCTTTGTTATACTCGATCAGGGGACTTTGTTATACTCGATGAGGAGGCTTTGTTATACTCGATCAGGGGACTTTGTTATACTCGACCAGGAGACTTTGTAATACTCGATCAGGGAACTTTGTTATACTCGATCAGGGGACTTTGTTATACTCGATGAGGAGGCTTTGTTATACTCGATGAGGGGCCTTTGTTATACTCGATCTGGGGACTTTGTTATACTCGAGCAGGGACTTTGTTATACTCCATCAGGGGACTTTTTTATACTCAACCAGAGGACTTTGTTATACTCGACTAGGGGACTTTTTATACTTGACCAATGGACTTTGTTATACTCAATGAGGGGCCTTTGTTATACTCGATGAGGGGACTTTGTTATACTCGACCAGGGGACTTTGTTATATGCGATCAGGGGACTTTTTTATACTCGATCAGGGACTTTGTTATACTCAACCAGAGGACTTTGTTATACTTGATCAGGGGACTTTGTTATACTCAATCAGGGGACTTTGTCATACTCGATCAGTGGACTTTCCTATATTTGACCAATGGACTTTGCTATACTCGATGAGGGGCTTTTGTTATACTCGATGAGGGGACTTTGTTATACTCGACCAGGGGACTTTGTTATACTCGATCCGGGGACTTTGTTATACTCGAGCAGAGAACTTTGTTATACTCTGTCAGGGGACTTTTTTATACACGTCCAGGTTGCTTTGTTATACTCAGTCAGGGGACTTTATTATACTCGATCAGGGGAAATTGTCTTACTCGTTCAGTACCCTTTGCTATACTCGACAAGGGGACTTTGTTTTAATCGATCAGGGGACTTTGTTATACTCGATCAGGGGACTTTGTTATACTCGGCCAGAGGACTTTTTGTATACTCGGTCAGGGGACTTTGTTATACTAGTATCAGGGGACTTTGTTATTCTCGACCAGGGGACTTTGTTATACTCGACCAGAGGCCTTTGTTATCCTCGGTCCGGGACTATATTATAATCTATTAGGGGACTTTGTTATGCTCGATCTGGGGCTTTGTTATACTGGGCCAGGAGACTTTGTTATTCTCGATGAGGGGATATGTTATACTCGATCAGGGGACTTTGTTATACTCGATCACGGGACTTTTGTTATACTCGATCAGGGGACTTTGTTATACTCGATCACGGGACTTTTGTTATACTCGATCAGGGGACTTTGTTATACTTGTCCAGGGGGCTTTGTTATACTCGACCAGGGGACTTTGTTATAATCGATCAAGGGACTTTGTTATGCTCGATATGGGGACTTTGTTATACTGGGCCAGGGGACATTTTTATACTCGATCAGCGGACTTTGTTATACTCGATAAGGGGACTTTGTTGTACTCGATAAGGGGAATTTGTTATACTCGATAAGGGGGCTTTGTTATACTTAGATCAGGGGACTTTGTTATTCTCGACCAGGGGACTTTGTTATACTCGACCAGAGGCCTTTGTTATACTCGGTCCGGGGACTTTGTTATATTCGTCCAGGGGGCTTTGTTATACTCGATCAGAGGACTTTGTTATACTCGACCAGGGGACTTTGTTGTAATCGATCAGGGGACTTTGTTATGCTCGATCTGGGGACTTTGTTATACTCGATGAGAAGACTTTGTTATATTCATCCAGGGGGCTTTGTTATACTCGATCAGGGAACTTTGTTATACTCGATCAGGGACTTTATTATACTCGACAAGGGGCCTTTTTTATACTTGACCAATGGACTTTGTTATACTCAATGAGGGGCCTTTGTTATACTCGATCAGGGGACTTTCTTATACTCGACCAGGGGACTTTGTTATACACGATCAGGGGACTTTTATATACTCGATCAAGGGACTTTGTTATACTCAACCAGAGGACTCTGTTATACTCGATCAGGGGACTTTGTTATACTCAATCAGGGGACTTTGTTATACTCGATGAGGGGCCTTTGTTATACTCGATGAGGGGGCTTTGTTATACTCGACCAGGGGACTTTGTTATATTCGACCAGGGGACTTTGTTATACTCGACCAGGGGACTTTTGTTATAATCGACCAGGGGCCTTTGTATACTCGATTAGAAAACTTTGTTATACTCGACCAGGGGACATTGTTATACTCGATCAAGGGACTTATGTTATACTCGATGAGGGGACTTTGTTATACTCGACCAGGGGCCTTTGTTATACAGGATCACCGGACTTTGTTATACTCGATAAGGGGACTTTGTTATACTCGGTAAGGGGAATTTGTTATACTCGATAAGAGGATTTTGTTAGACTCGAACAGGGGACTTTGTTATACTCGACCAGGGGACTTTGTTATACTCGATTAGGCGGCTTTGTTATACTCGATCAGGGAACTTTGTTATACTCTATGAGGTTCCTTTGTTATACTCGATCAGGGTCCTTTGTTATACTAGATCAGGGGACTTTGTTATACTCGATCAGGGGACTTTCTTATACTTGAGCAGGAGCCTGTGTTATACTCGATCAGGGGACTTTGTTATACTCGTCCAGGGGGCTTTGTTATGCTCGATCTAGGGACTTTGTTATACTGGGTCAGGAAACGTTGTTATACACGATCAGGGGATATGTTATACTCGATCAGGGGACTTTGTTATACTGGACCAGGGGACTTTGTTATACTCGTCCAGGGGGCTTTGTTATATTACGATCAGCGGACTTTGTTATTCTCGACAAGGGGACTTTGTTATACTCGATCAGAGGACTTTGTTATACTCGACCAGGGGACTTTGTTGTAATCGATGAGGGGCCTTTGTTATGCTCGATCTGGGGACTTTGTTTTACTCGATCAGGGACTTTATTATACTCGACAAGGGGCCTTTTTTATACTTGACCAATGGACTTTGTTATACTCAATGAGGGGCCTTTGTTATACTCGATCAGGGGACTTTCTTATACTCGACCAGGGGACTTTGTTATACACGATCAGGGGACTTTTATATACTCGATCAAGGGACTTTGTTATACTCAACCAGAGTACTCTGTTATACTCGATCAGGGGACTTTGTTATACTCAATCAGGGGACTTTGTTATACTCGATGAGGGGCCTTTGTTATACTCGATGAGGGGGCTTTGTTATACTCGACCAGGGGACTTTGTTATATTCGACCAGGTGACTTTGTTATACTCGACCGGGGGACTTTTGTTATAATCGACCAGGGGACTTTGAATACTCGATTAGAAAACTTTGTTATACTCGACTAGGGAACTTTGTTATACTCGATGAGGTTCCTTTGTTATACTCGATCAGGGTCCTTTGTTATACTAGATCAGGGGACTTTGTTATACTCGATCAGGGGACTTTCTTATACTCGACCAGGAGGCTGTGTTATACTCGATCAGGGGACTTTGTAATGCTCAATGAGGAAGCTTTGTTATACTCGATGAGGAGACTTTGCTATACTCGACCAGGGGACTTTGTTATACTCGGTCATGGGACTTTGTTATACTCGACCAGGGGACTTTATTATACTTGACCAATGGACTTTGGTTATACTCGAAGAGGGGCCTTTGTTATACTCGATCTGGGGACTTTGTTATACTCGACCAGGGGACTTTGTTATACTCGACCAGGGACTTTTTTATACTTGACCAATGGACTTTGTTATACTCAATGAGGGGCCTTTGTTATACTCGATCAGGGGACTTTGTTATACTCGACCAAGGGACTTTGTTATATGCGATCAGGGGACTTTTTTATACTCGATCAGGGACTTTGTAATACTCAACCAGAGGACTATGTTATACTCGATCAGGGGACTTTGTTTTACTCAATCAGGGGACTTTGTTATACTCGATTAGGGGCCTTTGTTATAATCGATGAGGGGGGCTTTGTTATAATCGACCAGGGGACATTGTTATACTCGATCAGGGGACTTTGTTGTACTCGACAAGGGGACTTTTTTATAATTAATCAGGGACTTTGTCATACTCGATCAGTCGACTTTCCTATATTTGACCAATGGACTTTGCTATACTCGATGAGGGGCTTTTGTAATACTCGATCAGGGGACTTTGTTATACTCGACCAGGGGACTTTGTTATACTCGATCAGGGGACTTTGTTATACTCGAGCAGAGGACTTTGGTATATTCGATCAGGGGATATGTTATACTCGATCAGGGGACTTTGTTATGATCGGTTCAGGGGTCTTTGTTATACTCGTCCAATGGGCTTTGTTATACTAGGATCAGGGGACTTTGTTATACTCGATCAGGGGTCTTTGTTATACTCGATTAGAAAACTTTGTTATACTCGACCAGGGGACTTTGTTATACTCCACCAGGGACTTTGTTATACTCGATCAGGGGATATGTTATATTCGATCAGGGGACTTTGTTATGCTCGGTTCAGGGGGCCTTGTTATACAAGGCTCAGGGGACATTGTTATTCTCGACCAGGGGACTTTGTTATACTCGACCAGCGGCCTTTGTTATACTCGGTCAGGAGACTTTGTTATGCTCGATCTGGGGACTTTGTTATACTGGGTCAGGAAACGTTGTTATACTCGATCAGGGGACTTTGTTAATCTCGACCAGGGGACTTTGTTATACTCGACCAGAGGGCTTTGTTATACTCGGTCTGGGGACTTTGTTATAATCGATCAGGGGACTTTGTTATGCTCGATCTGGGGACTTTGTTATACTGGGCCTGGAGACTTTGTTATACTCGATCAGGGGATATGATATACTCGATCAGGGGACTTTGTTATACTGGACGAGGGGACTTTGTTATACTCGATCAGGGGACTTTGTTATACTCGAACCGGGGACTTTGTTATACTCGATATGGGGGCTTTGTTATACGGGGCCAGGAGACTTTTTTATACTCGATCAGGGGACTTTGTATTACACGACCAGGGGACTTTTGTTATACTCGATCAGGGGCCTTTGTTATACTCGATCACCGAACTTTGTTATACTCGATAAGGGGTCTTTGTAATACTCGATAAGGGGAATTTGTTATCCTCGATAAGGGGACTTTGTTAGACTCGAACAGGGGACTTTGTTATACTCGGCCAGGGGTGTTTGCTATACTCGATTAGGCGGCTTAGTTATACTCGTTCAGGTGACTTTGTTATACTTGATGAGGGGCCTTTCTTATACTCGATCAAGGGCCTTTGTTATACTACATAAGGGGACTTTGTTATACTCGGTTCAGGGGTCTTTGTTATACCCGTCCAGTGGGTTTTGTTATACTAGGATCAGGGACTTTGTTATACTCGATGAAGGGACTTTGCCTTACTCGATGAGGGCCCTTTGTTATACTCGACCAGGGGACTTTGTTATAATCGATCACGGGACTTTATTATGTTCGATATGGGGACTTTGTTATACTCGATAAAGGACTTTGTTATACTCGATCAGGGGACTTTGTTATACTTGTCCAGGGGGCTTTGTTATACTCGATCAGGGGATTTTGTTATACTCGATCAAGGACTTTGTTATACTCGATCTGGGGACTTTGTTATACTCGACCAGGGGACTGTTTTATACTTGACCAATGGACTTTGTTATACTCGACCAGGGGACTTTGTTATAATCGATCAGGGGACTTTGTTATGCTCGATTTGGGGACTTTGTTATACTGCGCCAGGAGACGTTGTTATACTCGATGAGGGGATATGTTATACTCGATCAGGGTCTTTGTTATATTGGACCAGGGGACTTTGTTATATTCGATCAGGGCCTTTGTTATACTCGATTAGGGGACGTTGTTATACTCGTCCAGGGGGCTTTGTTATACTCGATCAGAGGACTTTGTTATACTCGACCAGGGGCCTTTGTTATACTCGATCACCGGATTTTGTTAGACTCGAACAGGGGACTTTGTTTTACTCGACTAGGGTACTTTGTTATCCTCGATTAGGCGGCTTTGTTATACTCGATCAGGGAACTTTGTTATACTCGATGAGGGGCCTTTGTTATACTCATTCAGGGGCCTTTGTTATACTAGATCAAGGGACTTTGTTATACTCGATGAGGGGCCTTTTTTGGACTCGATCAGGGGCCTTTGTTATACTCTATCAGAGGACTTTGTTATACTCGATCAGGGGACTTTCTTATACTCGAGCAGGGGGCAGTGTTATACTCGATCAGGGGACTTTGTTATACTCGATGTGGAGGCTTTTTTATACTCGATGAGGGGACTTTGCTATACTCGACCAGGGGACTTTGTTATACTCGATCAGGGAACTTTGTTATACTCGACCAGGGGACCTTTTTATACTTGACCAATGGACTTTGTTGTACTCGATGAGGGGCCTTTGTTTTACTCGATCTGGGGACTTTGTTATACTCGATCAGGGGACTTTGTTATACTCCATCAGGGGACTTTTTTATACTCGACCAGAGGACTTTGTTATACTCGATCAGGGGACTTTGTTATACTCGACCAGGGGACTTTTTATACTTGACCAATGGACTTTGTTATACTCAATGAGGGGCCTTTGTTATACTCGACCAGGGGACTTTGTTATACTCGACCAGGGAACTTTGTTATATGCGATCAGAGGACTTTTTTATACTCGATCAGGGACTTTGTTATTCTCAACCAGAACACTTTGTTATACTCGATCAGGGGACTTTGTTATACTCAATCAGGGGACTTTGTTATACTCGACAAGGTGACTTTTTTATAATTAATCAGGGGACATTGTCATACTCGATCAGTGGACTTTCCTATATTTGACCAATGGACTTTGCTATACTCGATGAGGGGCTTTTAATATACTCGATCAGGGGACTTTGTTATACTCGATCAGGGGATATGTTATACTCGATCAGGGGACTTTGTTATGCTCGGTTCAGGGGTCTTTGTTATACTCGTCCATTGGGCTTTGTTATACTAGGATCAGGGGACTTTGTTATTCTCGATCAGGGGACTTTGTCTTACTCGTTGATGGCCCTTTGTTATACTCCACCAGG
>NW_024731077.1:0-1087 GCF_018991925.1 Homarus americanus | reverse complement strand
AGGATAACAAAGTCCCGAGATCCAGTATAACAAAGTCCCTGATATAAACAGCGCCCTCATCGAGTATAACAAAGGCCCTCATAGAGTATAACAAAGTCCACTGATCCAGTATAACAAAGACCCTTGGTCGAGCATAACAAAGTTCCTGATCAAGTATAACAAAGCCCCTCATCGAGTATAACAAAGTCCCTTACAGAGTATAAACAAAGTCCTGATCGGTATAACATTGGCCCTTATCGAGTATAACAATGGCCCTGATCGAGTATAACAAAGCCCCTCATCGAGTATAACAAAGTCCCCTTATCGAGTATAACAAAGTCCCCTGATCGAGTATAACAATGGCCCCTTATCGAGTATATCAAAGTCCAGATCGAATAACAAAAGCCCCTGATCGAGTATAACAAAGTCCCCAGATTGAGTATAACAAAGCACCTCATCGAGTATAACAAAGGCCCTTGATCGAGTATAACAAAGTCCCCTGATTGTATAACAAAGTCCCCTGATCGAGTATAACAAAGCCCCCTCATCGAGTATAACAACAAAGTCCTCATCATAGAACAAAGGCCCCTTATCGAGTATAACAAAGGCCCCTGATCGAGTATATAACAAATTCCCTGATCGAGTATAACAAAGTCCCCTCATCGAGTATAGCAATGTCCCCTGATCGAGTATTTTAAAGTCCCTCATCGTGATAACAAAGTCCACTAATTCCGCGATGACCTTAAAAATAAAAGTCCCTGATCGAGTATAACAAAGTCCCCTGATCGAGTAAAACAAAGTCCCCTGATCGAGTATAACAAATTCCCTGATCGAGTATAACAAAGTCCCTCATCGAGTATAACAAAGTACCCTTATCGAGTATAACAATGCCCCTCATCGAGTATAGACAAAGTCCCCTGATCGAGTATAACAAAGTCCCTGATCGAGTATAACAAAGTCCCTGATCGAGTACAACAAAGTCCCCTATCGAGTATAACAAAGCCCCTGATCGAGTATAAAAGTCCCTGATCGAGTATACCTGAACGAGTATAACAAAGCCCCTGAACGAGAACAAAGATCCCTGATCGAATATAACAAAGTCCCTGAT
>NW_024731076.1:0-26447 GCF_018991925.1 Homarus americanus | reverse complement strand
CCATTATCACTACATATAACACTACCCATCATCACTACATATAACACAACCCATTGTCACTACATAAATTTCAACCATCATCACTACATATAACACCAACCATCATCACTACATCTAACACCACCCATCGTCACTACATAAACATCAACCATGATCACTACATATAACACCACCCATCATCGCTACATATAACACAACCCATCGTCACTACATAAACATCAACCATCATCACTACGTATAACACCACCCATAATCAATACATATAACACCATCCATCATCACTATATATAACACCAACCTTCATCACTACATATAACACACCCCATCGTCACTACATATAACGCCATCACTACACATAATACAACCCAACGTAACTACATAAACATCAACCATCATCACTACATATAACACCACCCACCATCACTACATATAACACCACCCAGCATCACTACATATAACACAACCCATCGTCACTACTCAAACATCAACCATCATCACTACATATAACACCACCCATCATCACTACATATAACACAACACATCATCACTACATAAACATCAACCATCATCACTACATATAACACCAACCATCATCACTACATATAACACAACCCATCGTCACTACATAAACCTAAAACATCATCACTACATATAACGCCGTCCATCATCACTACATTTAACACAACCCATCGTTACTACATGTTCATCAACCATCATCACTACATGTAACACCAACCAACATCACTACATATAACACCATCCATCATCACTACATATAACACAACCCATCGTCACTACATAAACATCAACCGTCATCTCTACATATAACACCAACCATTATCACTACATATAACACTACCCATCATCACTACATATAACACAACCCATCGTCACTACATAAACATCAACCATCATCACTGCATATAACACAACCCTTCATCACTACATAAAACACAACCCAACATAACTACATAAACATCAACCATCATCACAACATATAATACCATCCATCATCACTACATATAACACCAACCATCATCACTACATATATCATCACTACATATAACACCAACCATCATCACTACATATAACACCACCCATCATCACTACATATAACACCATCCATCATCATTATATATAACACCACCCATCAACACTACATATAACACCAACCATCATCACTACATATAACACAACCCATCGTCACTTCATAAACATCAACCATCAACACTACATATAACACCACCCATCATCACTACATATAACACCATCCATTATCACTATATATAACACCACCCATCATCACTACATATAACACAACCCATCGTCACTACTCAAACATCAACCATCATCACTACATATAACACCACCCATCATCACTACATATAACACAACCCATCGTCACTACATAAACATCAACCATCATCACTACATATAACACAACCCATCGTCACTGCATAAACATAAACCATCATCACTAAATATAACGCCGTCCATCATCACTACATTTAACACAACCCATCGTCACTACATGTTCATCAACCATCATCACTACATATAACACCAACCAACATCACTACATATAACACCATCCATCATCACTACATATAACACAACCCATCGTCACTACATAAACATCAACCGTCATCTCTACATATAACACCAACCTTTATCACTACATATAACACTACCCATCATCACTACATATAACACAACCCATCGTCACTACATAAACATCAACCATCATCACTACATATAACACCACCCGTCATCACTGCATATAACACAACCCTTCATCACTACATATAACACAACCCAACATAACTACATAAATATCAACCATCATCACTCCATATAACACCACCCATCATCACTACATATAACACCATCCATCATCACTATATATAACACCAACCATCATCACTACATATAACACAACCCATCGTCACTACATAAACATCAACCATCATCACTACATATATCACCATCCATTATCACTAAATATAACACCATCCATCATCACTCCATATAACACCATTCCATCATCACTATATATAACACAACCCATCGTCACTACATAAACATCAACCAACATCACTACATGTAACACCACCCATCATCACTATATATACCACAACCCATCATCACTACTCAAACATCAACCATCATCACTACATATAACACCACCCATCATCACTACATATAACACAACCCATCGTCACTACATAAACATCAACCATCATCACTACATATAACACCAACCATCATCACTACATATAACACAACCCATCGTCACTGCATAAACATAAACCATCGTCACTACATAAACATCAACCATCATCACTACATATAACACCAACCATCATCACTACATATAACAAACCCATCGTCACTACATAAACATCAACCATTATCACTACATATAACACCACCCATCATCACTATATATAACACAACCTATCGTAACTACATAAACATCAACCATCGTCACTACATATAACACCATCCACCATCACTACATACAACACCAACCATGATCACTACATATAACACAACCCATCGTCACTACTTAAACATCAACCATCATCACTACATATAACACCACCCATCATCATTACATATAACACAACCCATCGTCACTACATAAACATCAATCATCATCACTACATATAACACCAACCATCATCACTACATATAACATAACCCATCGTCACTACATAAACATAAACCATCATCACTACATATAACGCCCTCCATCATCACTACATTTAACACAACCCATCGTCACTACATATTCATCAACCATAATCACTATATATAACACCAACCAACATCACTAAATATAACACCATCCATCATCACTACATATAACACAATCCATCGTCACTACATAAACATCAACCATCATTTCTACATATAACACCAACCATTATCACTACATATAACACTACCCATCATCACTACATATAACACAACCCATTGTCACTACATAAATTTCAACCATCATCACTACATATAACACCAACCATCATCACTACATCTAACACCACCCATCGTCACTACATAAACATCAACCATGATCACTACATATAACACCACCCATCATCGCTACATATAACACAACCCATCGTCACTACATAAACATCAACCATCATCACTACGTATAACACCACCCATAATCAATACATATAACACCATCCATCATCACTATATATAACACCAACCTTCATCACTACATATAACACACCCCATCGTCACTACATATAACGCCATCACTACACATAATACAACCCAACGTAACTACATAAACATCAACCATCATCACTACATATAACACCACCCACCATCACTACATATAACACCACCCAGCATCACTACATATAACACAACCCATCGTCACTACTCAAACATCAACCATCATCACTACATATAACACCACCCATCATCACTACATATAACACAACCCATCGTCACTACATAAACATCAACCATCATCACTACATATAACACCAACCATCATCACTACATATAACACAACCCATCGTCACTGCATAAACATAAACCATCATCACTAAATATAACGCCGTCCATCATCACTACATTTAACACAACCCATCGTCACTACATGTTCATCAACCATCATCACTACATATAACACCAACCCATCGTCACTACATAAACATCAACCGTCATCTCTACATATAACACCAACCATTATCACTACCTATAACACTACCCATCATCACTACATATAACACAATCCATCGTCACTACATAAACATCAACCATCATCACTGCATATAACACAACCCTTCATCACTACATAAAACACAACCCAACATAACTACATAAACATCAACCATCATCACAACATATAATACCATCCATCATCACTACATATAACACCAACCATCATCACTACATATATCATCACTACATATAACACCAACCATCATCACTACATATAACACCACCCATCATCACTACATATAACACCATCCATCATCATTATATATAACACCAACCATCATCACTACATATAACACCATCCATCATCACTACATATTACACCATCCATCAACACTACATATAACACCAACCATCATCACTACATATAACACAACCCATCGTCACTTCATAAACATCAACCATCAACACTACATATAACACCACCCATCATCACTACATATAACACCATCCATCATCACTATATATAACACCACCCATCATCACTACATATAACACAACCCATCGTCACTACTCAAACATCAACCATCATCACTACATATAACACCACCCATCATCACTACATATAACACAACCCATCGTCACTACATAAACATCAACCATCATCACTACATATAACTGGCATTAGTGCGCAAGCATAAACCATCGTCACTCAGTATGGCGTAGTCCGTCATCACTACGTTGCGCACAGCCCATCGTCACTACATGTTTCATCAACCATCATCACTATAACTTTTAATGGCATCACTCGTATAACACCGTCACGTCATCACTGCATATAACGCAGCCCATCGTGCTGCGCCAGGCATCGACGCGTATCTACATATAGCACCAACAACCACTGCATGTAAGCACTGCTTGCATCATCGCACCATATGTACAACCCATCGTCACTACACAAGCATCAACCATCATCACTGTATGCTTACCCACCGTCCATCACTGCATATCGCGCAACCCTTCATCACTACATATAGCCTGACAACATAACTACATAAATATCAGCCATCATCCTCCGCCTTATAACACCACCATCATCGCCATATAACTTTATCCATCGTCACTATATATAACACCAACCATCATCACTACATATAACACAACCCATCGTCACTACATAAACATCAACCATCATCACTACATATATCACCATCCATTATCACTAAATATAACACCATCCATCATCACTCCATATAACACCATTCCATCATCACTATATATAACACAACCCATCGTCACTACATAAACATCAACCAACATCACTACATGTAACACCACCCATCATCACAATATATAACACAACCCATCATCACTACTCAAACATCAACCATCATCACTACATATAACACCACCCATCATCACTACATATAACAAAACCCATCGTCACTACATAAACATCAACCATCATCACTACATATAACACCAACCATCATCACTACATATAACACAACCCATCGTCACTGCATAAACATAAACCATCATCACTAAATATAACGCCGTCCATCATCACTACATTTAACACAACCCATCGTCACTACATGTTCATCAACCATCATCACTACATATAACACCAACCAACATCACTACATATAACACCATCCATCATCACTACATATAACACAACCCATCGTCACTACATAAACATCAACCGTCATCTCTACATATAACACCAACCATTATCACTACATATAACACTACCCATCATCACTACATATAACACAACCCATCGTCACTACATAAACATCAACCATCATCATTACATATAACACCACCCGTCATCACTGCATATAACACAACCCTTCATCACTACATATAACACAACCCAACATAACTACATAAATATCAACCATCATCACTCCATATAACACCACCCATCATCACTACATATAACACCATCCATCATCACTATATATAACACCAACCATCATCACTACATATAACACAACCCATCGTCACTACATAAACATCAACCATCATCACTACATATAACACCATCCATTATCACTAAATATAACACCATCCATCATCACTCCATATAACACCATTCCATCATCACTATATATAACACAACCCATCGTCACTACATAAACATCAACCATTATCACTACATATAACACAACCCATCATCACTACATATAACACAACCCATCGTCACTACATAAACATCAACCATCATCACTACATGTAACACCACCCATCATCACTACATATAACACAACCCATCATCATTACATATAGCACAACCCATCGTCTCTACATAAACATCAACCATTATCACTACATATAACACAACCCATCATCACTACATATAACACAACCCATCGTCACTACATAAACATCTACCATTATCACTACATATAACACCACCCATCATCACTACATATAACACAACCCATCGTCACTACATAAACATCAAGCATTATCACTACATATAACACCACCCATCATCACTACATATAACACAACCTATCGTCACTACATAAACATCAACCATCATCACTACACATAACACTACCCATCATCACTAAATATAACAAAACCCATCGTCACTACTTAAACATCAACCATCATCACTACATATAACACCACCCATCATCACTGCATATAACACTACCTATCGTCACTACATAAACATCAACCATCGTCACTACATATAACACCATCCATCATCAATACATATAACACCAACCATCATCACTACATATAACACCAACCATCATCACTACACTTAACACAACCCATTGTTATTACATAAAGATCAACCATCATCATAACATATAATACCATCCATCATCACTACATATAACACCAACCATCATCACTATATATAACACAACCTATTGTCACTACATAAACATCAACCATCATCACTACATATAACACCAACCAACATCACTACATATAACACCATCCATCATCACAACATATAATACAACCCATCATCACTAAATAAACATCAACCATCATCTCTACATATAACACCAACCATTATCACTACATATAACACTACCCATCATCAGTACATATAACACAACCCATCGCCACTACATAAACATCAACCATCATCACTACATATAACACCAACCATCATCACTACATATATCATCACTCCATATAACACCATTCCATCATCACTATATATAACACAACCCATCGTCACTACATAAACATCAACCAACATCACTACATGTAACACCACCCATCATCACTATATATAACACAACCCATCATCACTACTCAAACATCAACCATCATCACTACATATAACACCACCCAACATCACTACATATAACACAACCCATCGTCACTACATAAACATCAACCATCATCACTACATATAACACCAACCATCATCACTACATATAACACAACCCATCGTCACTGCATAAACATAAACCATCATCACTAAATATAACGCCGTCCATCATCACTACATTTAACACAACCCATCGTCACTACATGTTCATCAACCATCATCACTACATATAACACCAACCAACATCACTACATATAACACCATCCATCTTCACTACATTTATATGTAACTACATAAACATCAACCGTCATCTCTACATATAACACCAACCATTATCACTACATATAACACTACCCATCATCACTACATATAACACAACCCATCGTCACTACATAAACATCAACCATCATCACTACATATAACACCACCCGTCATCACTGCATATAACACAACCCTTCATCACTACATATAACACAACCCAACATAACTACATAAATATCAACCATCATCACTCCATATAACACCACCCATCATCACTACATATAACACCATCCATCATCACTATATATAACACCAACCATCATCACTACATATAACACAACCCATCGTCACTACATAAACATCAACCATCATCACTACATATAACACCATCCATTATCACTAAATATAACACCATCCATCATCACTCCATATAACACCATTCCATCATCACTATATATAACACAACCCATCGTCACTACATAAACATCAACCATTATCACTACATATAACACAACCCAACATCACTACATATAACACACCCCATCGTCACTACATAAACATCAACCATCATCACTACATGTAACACCACCCATCATCACTACATATAACACAACCCATCATCATTACATATAGCACAACCCATCGTCACTACATAAACATCAACCATTATCACTACATATAACACCACCCATCATCACTACATATAACACAACCCATCGTCACTACATAAACATCAAGCATTATCACTACATATAACACCACCCATCATCACTACATATAACACAACCTATCGTCACTACATAAACATCAACCATCATCACTACACATAACACTACCCATCATCACTAAATATAACAAAACCCATCGTCACTACTTAAACATCAACCATCATCACTACATATAACACCACCCATCATCATTACATATAACACAACCCATCGTCACTACATAAACATCAACCATTATCACTACATATAACACCACCCATCATCACTGCATATAACACTACCTATCGTCACTACATAAACATCAACCATCGTCACTACATATAACACCATCCATCATCAATACATATAACACCAACCATCATCACTACATATAACACCAACCATCATCACTACACTTAACACAACCCATTCTTATTACATAAAGATCAACCATCATCATAACATATAATACCATCCATCATCACTACATATAACACCAACCATCATCACTATATATAACACAACCTATTGTCACTACATAAACATCAACCATCATCACTACATATAACACCAACCAACATCACTACATATAACACCATCCATCATCACAACATATAATACAACCCATCATCACTACATAAACATCAACCATGATCTCTACATATAACACCAACCATTATCACTACATATAACACTACCCATCATCATTACATATAACACAACCCATCGCCACTACATAAACATCAACCATCATCACTACATATAACACCAACCATCATCACTACATATATCATCACTACATATAACACCAACCATCATCACTACATATAACACCAACCATCATCACTACATATAACACCATCCATCATCACTATATATAACACCAACCATCATCACTAGATATAACACCATCCATCTTCACTACATATAACACCATCCATCATCACTACATATAACACCAACCATCATCACTACATATAACACAACCCATCGTCACTTCATAAACATCAACCATCATAACACCAACCATCATCACTACATATATCATCACTACATATAACACCAACCATCTCACTACATATAACACCACCCATCATCACTACATATAACACCATCCATCATCACTACATATAACACCATCCATCATCACTACATATAACACCAACCATCATCATTACATATAACACAACCCATCATCACTACATATAACACAACCCATCATCACTACATAAACATCAACCATCATCACTACATATAACACCAACCATCATCACTACATATAACACAACCCATCGTCACTACATAAACCTAAAACATCATCACTACATATAACGCCGTCCATCATCACTACATTTAACACAACCCATCGTCACTACATGTTCATCAACCATCATCACTACATATAACACCAACCAACATCACTACATATAACACCATCCATCATCACTACATATAACACAACCCATCGTCACTACATAAACATCAACCGTCATCTCTACATATAACACCAACCATTATCACTACATATAACACTACCCATCATCACTACATATAACACAACCCATCGTCACTACATAAACATCAACCATCATCACTGCATATAACACAACCCTTCATCACTACATAAAACACAACCCAACATAACTACATAAACATCAACCATCATCACAACATATAATACCATCCATCATCACTACATATAACACCAACCATCATCACTACATATATCATCACTACATATAACACCAACCATCATCACTACTTATAACACCACCCATCATCACTACATATAACATCATCCATCATCATTATATATAACACCAACCATCATCACTACATATAACACCATCCATCATCACTACATATTACACCATCCATCAACACTACATATAACACCAACCATCATCACTACATATAACACAACCCATCGTCACTTCATAAACATCAATCATCAACACTACATATAACACCACCCATCATCACTACATATACACATCCATCATCACTATATATCATTACTACATATAACACAACCCATCGTCACTACTCAAACATCAACCATCATCACTACATATAACACCACCCATCATCACTACATATAACACAACCCATCGTCACTACATAAACATCAACCATCATCACTACATATAACACCAACCATCATCACTACATATAACACAACCCATCGTCACTGCATAAACATAAACCATCATCACTAAATATAACGCCGTCCATCATCACTACATTTAACACAACCCATCGTCACTACATGTTCATCAACCATCATCACTACATATAACACCAACCCATCGTCACTACATAAACATCAACCGTCATCTCTACATATAACACCAACCATTATCACTACCTATAACACTACCCATCATCACTACATATAACACAATCCATCGTCACTACATAAACATCAACCATCATCACTGCATATAACACAACCCTTCATCACTACATAAAACACAACCCAACATAACTACATAAACATCAACCATCATCACAACATATAATACCATCCATCATCACTACATATAACACCAACCATCATCACTACATATATCATCACTACATATAACACCAACCATCATCACTACATATAACACCACCCATCATCACTACATATAACACCATCCATCATCATTATATATAACACCAACCATCATCACTACATATAACACCATCCATCATCACTACATATTACACCATCCATCAACACTACATATAACACCAACCATCATCACTACATATAACACAACCCATCGTCACTTCATAAACATCAACCATCAACACTACATATAACACCACCCATCATCACTACATATAACACCATCCATCATCACTATATATAACACCACCCATCATCACTACATATAACACAACCCATCGTCACTACTCAAACATCAACCATCATCACTACATATAACACCACCCATCATCACTACATATAACACAACCCATCGTCACTACATAAACATCAACCATCATCACTACATATAACACAACCCATCGTCACTGCATAAACATAAACCATCATCACTAAATATAACGCCGTCCATCATCACTACATTTAACACAACCCATCGTCACTACATGTTCATCAACCATCATCACTACATATAACACCAACCAACATCACTACATATAACACCATCCATCATCACTACATATAACACAACCCATCGTCACTACATAAACATCAACCGTCATCTCTACATATAACACCAACCATTATCACTACATATAACACTACCCATCATCACTACATATAACACAACCCATCGTCACTACATAAACATCAACCATCATCACTACATATAACACCACCCGTCATCACTGCATATAACACAACCCTTCATCACTACATATAACACAACCCAACATAACTACATAAATATCAACCATCATCACTCCATATAACACCACCCATCATCACTACATATAACACCATCCATCATCACTATATATAACACCAACCATCATCACTACATATAACACAACCCATCGTCACTACATAAACATCAACCATCATCACTACATATATCACCATCCATTATCACTAAATATAACACCATCCATCATCACTCCATATAACACCATTCCATCATCACTATATATAACACAACCCATCGTCACTACATAAACATCAACCAACATCACTACATGTAACACCACCCATCATCACTATATATAACACAACCCATCATCACTACTCAAACATCAACCATCATCACTACATATAACACCACCCATCATCACTACATATAACAAAACCCATCGTCACTACATAAACATCAACCATCATCACTACATATAACACCAACCATCATCACTACATATAACACAACCCATCGTCACTGCATAAACATAAACCATCATCACTAAATATAACGCCGTCCATCATCACTACATTTAACACAACCCATCGTCACTACATGTTCATCAACCATCATCACTACATATAACACCAACCAACATCACTACATATAACACCATCCATCATCACTACATATAACACAACCCATCGTCACTACATAAACATCAACCGTCATCTCTACATATAACACCAACCATTATCACTACATATAACACTACCCATCATCACTACATATAACACAACCCATCGTCACTACATAAACATCAACCATCATCACTACATATAACACCACCCGTCATCACTGCATATAACACAACCCTTCATCACTACATATAACACAACCCAACATAACTACATAAATATCAACCATCATCACTCCATATAACACCACCCATCATCACTACATATAACACCATCCATCATCACTATATATAACACCAACCATCATCACTACATATAACACAACCCATCGTCACTACATAAACATCAACCATCATCACTACATATAACACCATCCATTATCACTAAATATAACACCATCCATCATCACTCCATATAACACCATTCCATCATCACTATATATAACACAACCCATCGTCACTACATAAACATCAACCATTATCACTACATATAACACAACCCATCATCACTACATATAACACAACCCATCGTCACTACATAAACATCAACCATCATCACTACATGTAACACCACCCATCATCACTACATATAACACAACCCATCATCATTACATATAGCACAACCCATCGTCTCTACATAAACATCAACCATTATCACTACATATAACACAACCCATCATCACTACATATAACACAACCCATCGTCACTACATAAACATCTACCATTATCACTACATATAACACCACCCATCATCACTACATATAACACAACCCATCGTCACTACATAAACATCAAGCATTATCACTACATATAACACCACCCATCATCACTACATATAACACAACCTATCGTCACTACATAAACATCAACCATCATCACTACACATAACACTACCCATCATCACTAAATATAACAAAACCCATCGTCACTACTTAAACATCAACCATCATCACTACATATAACACCACCCATCATCACTGCATATAACACTACCTATCGTCACTACATAAACATCAACCATCGTCACTACATATAACACCATCCATCATCAATACATATAACACCAACCATCATCACTACATATAACACCAACCATCATCACTACACTTAACACAACCCATTGTTATTACATAAAGATCAACCATCATCATAACATATAATACCATCCATCATCACTACATATAACACCAACCATCATCACTATATATAACACAACCTATTGTCACTACATAAACATCAACCATCATCACTACATATAACACCAACCAACATCACTACATATAACACCATCCATCATCACAACATATAATACAACCCATCATCACTAAATAAACATCAACCATCATCTCTACATATAACACCAACCATTATCACTACATATAACACTACCCATCATCAGTACATATAACACAACCCATCGCCACTACATAAACATCAACCATCATCACTACATATAACACCAACCATCATCACTACATATATCATCACTCCATATAACACCATTCCATCATCACTATATATAACACAACCCATCGTCACTACATAAACATCAACCAACATCACTACATGTAACACCACCCATCATCACTATATATAACACAACCCATCATCACTACTCAAACATCAACCATCATCACTACATATAACACCACCCAACATCACTACATATAACACAACCCATCGTCACTACATAAACATCAACCATCATCACTACATATAACACCAACCATCATCACTACATATAACACAACCCATCGTCACTGCATAAACATAAACCATCATCACTAAATATAACGCCGTCCATCATCACTACATTTAACACAACCCATCGTCACTACATGTTCATCAACCATCATCACTACATATAACACCAACCAACATCACTACATATAACACCATCCATCACACTACATTTATATGTAACTACATAAACATCAACCGTCATCTCTACATATAACACCAACCATTATCACTACATATAACACTACCCATCATCACTACATATAACACAACCCATCGTCACTACATAAACATCAACCATCATCACTGCATATAACACAACCCTTCATCACTACATAAAACACAACCCAACATAACTACATAAACATCAACCATCATCACAACATATAATACCATCCATCATCACTACATATAACACCAACCATCATCACTACATATATCATCACTACATATAACACCAACCATTATCACTACATATAACACCACCCATCATCACTACATATAACACCATCCATCATCATTATATATAACACCAACCATCATCACTACATATTACACCATCCATCATCACTACATATTACACCATCCATCAACACTACATATAACACCAACCATCATCACTACATATAACACAACCCATCGTCACTTCATAAACATCAATCATCAACACTACATATAACACCACCCATCATCACTACATATAACACCATCCATCATCACTATATATAACACCACCCATCATCACTACATATAACACAACCCATCGTCACTACTCAAACATCAACCATCATCACTACATATAACACCACCCATCATCACTACATATAACACAACCCATCGTCACTACATAAACATCAACCATCATCACTACATATAACACCAACCATCATCACTACATATAACACAACCCATCGTCACTGCATAAACATAAACCATCATCACTAAATATAACGCTGTCCATCATCACTACATTTAACACAACCCATCGTCACTACATGTTCATCAACCATCATCACTACATATAACACCAACCCATCGTCACTACATAAACATCAACCGTCATCTCTACATATAACACCAACCATTATCACTACATATAACACTACCCATCATCACTACATATAACACAATCCATCGTCACTACATAAACATCAACCATCATCACTGCATATAACACAACCCTTCATCACTACATAAAACACAACCCAACATAACTACATAAACATCAACCATCATCACAACATATAATACCATCCATCATCACTACATACAACACCAACCATCATCACTACATATATCATCACTACATATAACACCAACCATCATCACTACATATAACACCACCCATCATCACTACATATAACACCATCCATCATCATTATATATAACACCAACCATCATCACTACATATAACACCATCCATCATCACTACATATTACACCATCCATCAACACTACATATAGCACCAACCATCATCACTACATATAACACAACCCATCGTCACTTCATAAACATCAACCATCAACACTACATATAACACCACCCATCATCACTACATATAACACCATCCATCATCACTATATATAACACCACCCATCATCACTACATATAACACAACCCATCGTCACTACTCAAACATCAACCATCATCACTACATATAACACCACCCATCATCGATACATATAACACAACCCATCGTCACTACATAAACATCAACCATCATCACTACATATAACACCAACCATCATCACTACATATAACACAACCCATCGTCACTGCATAAACATAAACCATCATCACTAAATATAACGCCGTCCATCATCACTACATTTAACACAACCCATCGTCACTACATGTTCATCAACCATCATCACTACATATAACACCAACCAACATCACTACATATAACACCATCCATCATCACTACATATAACACAACCCATCGTCACTACATAAACATCAACCGTCATCTCTACATATAACACCAACCATTATCACTACATATAACACTACCCATCATCACTACATATAACACAACCCATCGTCACTACATAAACATCAACCATCATCACTACATATAACACCACCCGTCATCACTGCATATAACACAACCCTTCATCACTATATATAACACAACTCAACATAACTACATAAATATCAACCATCATCACTCCATATAACACCACCCATCATCACTACATATAACACCATCCATCATCACTATATATAACACCAACCATCATCACTACATATAACACAACCCATCGTCACTACATAAACATCAACCATCATCACTACATATATCACCATCCATTATCACTAAATATAACACCATCCATCATCACTCCATATAACACCATTCCATCATCACTATATATAACACAACCCATCGTCACTACATAAACATCAACCAACATCACTACATGTAACACCACCCATCATCACTATATATAACACAACCCATCATCACTACTCAAACATCAACCATCATCACTACATATAACACCACCCATCATCACTACATATAACACAACCCATCGTCACTACATAAACATCAACCATCATCACTACATATAACACCAACCATCATCACTACATATAACACAACCCATCGTCACTGCATAAACATAAACCATCATCACTAAATATAACGCCGTCCATCATCACTACATTTAACACAACCCATCGTCACTACATGTTCATCAACCATCATCACTACATATAACACCAACCAACATCACTACATATAACACCATCCATCATCACTACATATAACACAACCCATCGTCACTACATAAACATCAACCGTCATCTCTACATATAATACCAACCATTATCACTACATATAACACTACCCATCATCACTACATATAACACAACCCATCGTCACTACATAAACATCAACCATCATCACTACATATAACACCACCCGTCATCACTGCATATAACACAACCCTTCATCACTACATATAACACAACCCAACATAACTACATAAATATCAACCATCATCACTCCATATAACACCACCCATCATCACTACATATAACACCATCCATCATCACTATATATAACACCAACCATCATCACTACATATAACACAACCCATCGTCACTACATAAACATCAACCATCATCACTACATATAACACCATCCATTATCACTAAATATAACACCATCCATCATCACTCCATATAACACCATTCCATCATCACTATATATAACACAACCCATCGTCACTACATAAACATCAACCATTATCACTACATATAACACAACCCAACATCACTACATATAACACACCCCATCGTCACTACATAAACATCAACCATCATCACTACATGTAACACCACCCATCATCACTACATATAACACAACCCATCATCATTACATATAGCACAACCCATCGTCACTACATAAACATCAACCATTATCACTACATATAACACCACCCATCATCACTACATATAACACAACCCATCGTCACTACATAAACATCAAGCATTATCACTACATATAACACCACCCATCATCACTACATATAACACAACCTATCGTCACTACATAAACATCAACCATCATCACTACACATAACACTACCCATCATCACTAAATATAACAAAACCCATCGTCACTACTTAAACATCAACCATCATCACTACATATAACACCACCCATCATCACTGCATATAACACTACCTATCGTCACTACATAAACATCAACCATCGTCACTACATATAACACCATCCATCATCAATACATATAACACCAACCATCATCACTACATATAACACCAACCATCATCACTACACTTAACACAACCCATTGTTATTACATAAAGATCAACCATCATCATAACATATAATACCATCCATCATCACTACATATAACACCAACCATCATCACTATATATAACACAACCTATTGTCACTACATAAACATCAACCATCATCACTACATATAACACCAACCAACATCACTACATATAACACCATCCATCATCACAACATATAATACAACCCATCATCACTAAATAAACATCAACCATCATCTCTACATATAACACCAACCATTATCACTACATATAACACTACCCATCATCATTACATATAACACAACCCATCGCCACTACATAAACATCAACCATCATCACTACATATAACACCAACCATCATCACTACATATATCATCACTACATATAACAGCAACCATCATCACTACATGTAACACCAACCATCATCACTACATATAACACCATCCATCATCACTATATATAACACTAACCATCATCACTAGATATAACACCATCCATCTTCACTACATATAACACCAACCATCATCATTACATATAACACAACCCATCGTCACTTCATAAACATCAACCATCAACACTACATATAACACCACCCATCATCACTACATATAACACCACCCATCATCACTACATATAACACCATCCATCATCACTATATATAACATCAACCATCATCACTACATATAACACCACCCATTATCACTACATATATCACCATCTATCATCACTCCATATAACACCAACCATCATCACTAAATATAACACAACCCATCGTCACTACATAAACATGAACCATCATCACTACATGTAACACCACCCATCATCACTACATATAAGACAACCCATCATCACTACATATAACACAACCCATCGTCACTACATAAACATCAACCATCATCACTACATATAACACCAACCATCATCACTACATATAACACAACCCATCGATCACTACATAAACATCAACCATTATCACTACATATAACACCACCCATCATCACTATATATAACACAACCTATCGTAACTACATAAACATCAACCATCGTCACTACATATAACACCATCCACCATCACTACATATAATACCAACCATGATCACTACATATAACACAACCCATCGTAACTACTTAAACATGAACCATCATCACTACATATAACACCACCCATCATCATTACATCACATAAACATCAACCATCATCACTACATATAACACCAACCATCATCACTACATATAACACAACCCATCGTCACTACATAAACATAAACCATCATCACTACATATAACGCCGTCTAAACACCACCCATCGTCACTACGTAAACATCAACCATCATCACCTCATATAACACCACCCATCATCACTACATATAACACAACCCATCGTCACTACATAAACATCAACCATCATCACTACATATAACACCACCCGTCATCACTGCATATAACACAACCCTTCATCACTACATATAACACAACCCAACGTAACTACATAAACATCAACCATCATCACTACATATAACGCCAACCATCATCACTACATTTAACACAACCCATCGTCACTACATAAACATTAACCATCATCACTACATATAACACCATCCATCATCACTCCATATAACACCAACCATCATCACAACATATAACACAACCCATTGTCACTACATAAACATCAACCTTCATCACTACATATAACACCAACCATCATCACTACATATAACACAACCCATCATCACTACATATAACACAACCCATCGTCACTATATAAACATCAACCATCATCACTAGATATAACACCAACAATCATCACTCCCTATAACACAACCAATCGTCACTACATAAACATCAACCATCATCACTACATATAACACCACCCATCATCACTACATATAACACCACCCATCGTCACTACATAAACATCAACCATCATCACTACATATAACACCACCCATCATCACTACATATAACACCATCCATCATCACTATATATAACACCAACCATCATTACTACATATAACACCACCCATCGTCACTACACAAACATCAACCATCATCACTACATATAACACCACCCATCATCACTACATATAACACCATCCATCATTACTATATATAACACCAACCATCATCACTACATATAACACAACCCATCGTCACTACATAAATATCAACGATCATCACTACATATATAACAACCCATCGTCACTACATAAACGTTAACCATCATCACTACATATAACACCACCCATCATCACTATATATAACACAACCCATCGTCACTACATAAACATCAACCATCGTCACTACAGATAACACCACCCGTCATCAGTACATATAACACAACCCATCATCACTGCATATAACACAACCCAACGTAACTACATAAACATCAACCATCATCACTACATATAACTCCACCCATCATCACTACAATTAACACAACCCATCGTCACTACATAAACATCAACCATCATCACTACATGTAACACCGACCATCATCACTACATATAACAGCACCCATCGTCACCATATGAATATCAACCATAATCACTACATATCACAGTACCAATCATCACTACATATAACACAACCCATCGTCAATACATAAACATCAACCATCATCACTACATATAACACCACCCATTATCACTTCATATAACACCATCCATCATCACTACATATAACACGAACCATCATCACTACATATAACACAACCCATAATCACTACATATAACACCATCCATCTTCACTATATATAACACCAACCATCATCACTACATATAACACAACCCATCGTCACTACATAAACGTCAACCATCATCACTACATAGTACATATATAACAACCCATCGTCACTACATAAACGTCAACCATCATCACTACATATAACACCACCCATCATCACTACATATAACATAACCCTTCGTCACTACATAAAGATCAAACATCATCACTACATATAACACCACCCGTCATCACTACATATAACATAACCCATCATCACTACATATAACAAAACCCAGCGTAACTATAAAAACATCAACCATCATCACTACATATAACACCACCCATCATCACTACATATAACACAACCCATCGTCACTACATAAACATCAACCATCATCACTACATATAACACCACCCATCATCACTACATATAACACCAACCATCATCAGTACATATAACACAACCCATCGTCACTACATAAACATCGACCATCATCACTACATAAAACGCCAACCATCATCACTACATTTACCACAACCCATCGTCAATACATAAACATCAACCATCATCACTTCATATAACACCAACCATCATCACTACATATAACACAACCCATCGGCACTACATAAACATAAACCATCATCACTACATATAACGCCTTGCATCATCACTACATTTAACGCAACCCATCGTCACTACATAAACATCAACCATCATCACTACATATAACACCAACCATCATCACTCCATTTAACACAACCCATCGTCACTACATAAACATCAACCATCATCACTACATATAACACCAACCATCATCACTACATGTAACACCACCCATCGTCACTACATAAACAACAACCATCATCACTCCATATAACACCACCCATCATCGGTACATATAACACAACCCATCGTCACTACATAAAAATCAACCACCATCACTACATATAACACCACCCATCATCACTACATATAACACCATCCATCATCACTATATATTACACTAACCATCATCACTACATATAACACAACCCATCGTCACTACATAAACATCAACCATCATCACTACATATAAAGCCTTCCATCATCACTACATTTAACGCAACCCATCGTCACTACATAAACATCAACCATCATCACTACATATAACACCAACCATCATCACTCCATTTAACACAACCCATCGTCACTACATAAACATCAACCATCATCACTACATATAACACCAACCATCATCACTACATGTAACACCACCCATCGTCACTACATAAACAACAACCATCATCACTCCATATAACACCACCCATCATCGGTACATATAACACAACCCATCATCACTACATAAACATCAACCACCATCACTATATATAACACCACCCATCATCACTACATATAACACCATCCATCATCACTATATATTACACCAACCATCATCACTACATATAACACAACCCATTGTCACTACATAAATGTCAACCATCATCACTACATATATAACAACCCATCGTCACTACATAAACCTCAACCATCATCACTACATATAACACCACCCATCTTCACTACATATAAAACAACCCATCGTCACTACATAAACATCAACCATCATCACTACATATAACACCACCCATCATCACTACATATAACACCATCCAACATCACTACATATAACACCACCCATCATCACTACATATAACACAACTCGTCATCACTACATACACATCAACCATCATCACTACATATAACACCAACCATCATCACTACATATAACACATCCCATCATCACTACATATAAAACAACCCATTGTCACTACATAAACATCAACCATCATCACTACTTATAACACCAACCATCATCACTACATATAACACAACCCATCATCACTACATATAACACAACCCATCGTCACTACATAAACATCAACCATCATCACTACATATAACACCAACCATCATCACTACATATAACACAACCCATCGTCACTACATAAACATCAATCATTATCACTACATATAACACCACCCATCATCACTACATATAACACAACCCATCGTCAACTACATAAACATCAACCATCATCACTACGAATAACACCAACCATCATCACTACATATAACACAACCCATCGTCACTACATAAACATCAACCATCATCACTACATATAACACCACCCATCATCACTACACATAACACCATCCATCATCACTACATATAACACAACCCATCGTCACTACATAAACATAAACCATCATCACTTCATATAACGCCTTCCATCATCACTACATTTATCACAACCCATCGTTACTACATAAACATCAACCGTCATCACTACATATAACACCATCCATCATCACTACATATAACACCAACCATCATCACTATATATAACACAACCTATTGTCACTACATAAACATCAACCATCATCACTACATATAACACCAACCAACATCACTACATATAACACCATCCATCATCACTACATATAACACAACCCATCGTCATTAAATAAACATCAACTATCTTCACTACATATAACACCACCCATCATCACTACATATAACACAACTCGTCGTCACTACATAAACATCAACCATCATCACTACATATAACACCAACCATCATCACTACATATAACACATCCCATCATCACTACATATAAAACAACCCATTGTCACTACATAAACATCAACCATCATCACTACATATAACACCAACCATCATCACTACATATAACACAACCCATCATCACTACATATAACACAACCCATCGTCACTACATAAACATCAACCATCATCACTACATATAACACCAACCATCATCACTACATATAGCACCACCCATCGTCACTACATAAACATCAACCATCATCACTACATATAACACCACCCATCATCACTACATATAACACCATCAATCATCACTACATATAACACCAACCATCATCACTACAAAAACACAAACCATCGTCCCTACATAAACATCAACCATCATCACTACATATATAACAACCCATTGTCACTACATAAACATCAACCATCATCACTACATATAACACCACCCATCATCACTACATATAACACCATCCATCATTACTATATATAACACCAACCATCATCACTACATATAACACAACCCATCGTCACTACATAAATATCAACGATCATCACTACATATATAACAACCCATCGTCACTACATAGACGTTAACCATCATCACTACATATAACACCACCCATCATCACTACATATAACACAACCCATCGTCACTACATAAACATCAACCATCGTCACTACATATAACTCCACCCGTCATCAGTACATATAACACAACCCATCATCACTGCATATAACACAACCCAACGTAACTACATAAACATCAACCATCATCACTACATATAACTCCACCCATCATCACTACATATAACACAACCCATCGTCACTACATAAACATCAACCATCATCACTACATATAACACCAACCATCATCACTACATATAACACCACCCATCGTCACTACATAAACATCAACCATCATCACTACATATAACACCACCCATCATCACTACATATAACACCATCCATCATCACTATATATAACACCAACCATCATCACTACATATAACACCACCCACCGTCACTACATAAACATCAACCATCATTACTGCATATAACACCAACCATCATCACTACATATAACAGCACCCATCGTCACCACCATGAACATCAACCATAATCACTACATATCACAGTACCCATCATCACTACATATAACAGCACCCATCGTCACCACATGAATATCAACCATAATCACTACATATCACAGTACCCATCATCACTACATATAACACACCCCATCATCAATACATAAACATAAACCATTATCACTACATATAACACCATCCATCATCAATATATATAACACCAACCATCATCACTACATATAACACAACCCATCGTCACTACATAAACATCAACCATCATCACTACATATAACACCACCCATCATCACTACATATATCACCAACCATTATCACTACATATAACACCACCCATCATCACTACATATAACACAACGCATCGTCACTACATAAACATCAAACATCATCACTACATATAACACCACCCATCATCACTACATATAACACATCCCATCATCATTACATATAAAACAACCCATTGTCACTACATAAACATCAACCATCATCACTACATATAACACCAACCATCATCACTACACATAACACAACCCATCGGCGCTACATAAATATCAACCAGCATCACTACATCTAACACCAACCATCATCACTACATATAACACCACCCATCGTCACTACATAAATATCAACCATCATCACTACATATAACACCACCCATCATTGCTACATATAACACCAACCATCATCACTACAAATAACACAACCCATCGTCACTACATAAACATCAACCATCATCACTACATATAACACCACCCATCATCACTACATATAAAACCATCAATCATCACTACATATAACACCAAAAATCATCACTACAAATAACACAACCCATCGTCACTACGCAAACGTCAGCAAAATCATCACTACATAAACATCAACCATCATCAAAACATATAATACCATCCATCATCACTACATATAACACCACCCATCATCACTACATATAACACAACCCATCGTCACTACATAAACATCAACCATCATCACTACATATAACACCGACCATCATCACTACATATAACAGCACCCATCGTCACCACATGAACATCAACCATAATCACTAGATATCACAGTACCCATCATCACTACATATAACACAACCCATCGTCAATACATAACCATCAACCATCATCACTATATATAACACCACCCATTATCACTACATATAACACCATAAATCATCACTATATATAACACCAACAATCATCACTACATATAACACAACCCATCGTCACTACATAAACATCAACCATCATCACTAAATATAACACCACCCATCATCACTACATATAACACCATCCATCATCACTACATATAACACCACCCATCATCACTACATATAACACAACCCATCGTCACTACATAAACACCACCCATCGTCACTACATAAACATCAACCATCATCACTACATATAACACCATCCATCATCACTATATATAACACCAACCATCATCACTACATATAACACCACCCACCATCACTACATAAACATCAACCATCATCACTTCATATAAAACCACCCATCATCCCTACATATAACACCGTCCATCATCACTATATATAACACAAACCATCATCACTACATATAACACAACCCATCGTCACTACATAAAACATCAACCATCATCACTACATAACAATCGACCATCATCACTACATATAACAGCACCCATCATCACCAAATGAACATCAACCATAACTTGACATCAGTACCCATCATCACTACATATAACACAACCCATCGTCAATACAAACATCAAATCATCATAACTACATATAACACCGCCACCCATTATCACTACATATAACACCATCCATCATCACAATATATATAACACCAGCCATCATCACTACAGGTAACACAACCCATCGTCACTACATTAAATATCAACCATCATCACTACATATAACACCACCCATCATCACTACATATACACCATCCATTAATACCACATATACCACCCATCATCACTACATATAACACATCCATCATCACTACATATAAAACAACCCATTGTCACTACAAACATCAACCATCATCACTACATATAACACCAACCATCATCACTACATATAACACAACCCATCGTCACAACATAAACATCATCCATCATCACTACACATAACACCATCCATCATCACTACATCTAACACCACCCATCATCACTACATATAACACAACCCATCATCACTACATAAACATCATCCATCATCACTACATATAACATCAACCATCATCACTACATATAACACAACCCATCGTCACTACATAAACATCAACCATCATCACTACATAAATCACCAACCATCATCACTACATATAACACCAAACCTCATCACTACATATAACACAACCCACCGTCACAACATAAACATCAACCATCATAACTACATATAACACCAACCATCATCACTACATATAACACCAACCATCACCACTACATATACCACAACC
>NW_024731075.1:10000-21787 GCF_018991925.1 Homarus americanus | reverse complement strand
AATATTAGAAAGCCCTGTTGTAAAACTTTCTCAGCCATTGACACTTCTTCAAAAGTAATCTTAAAAACATGAGTATAATCTTTTATTTTAATGACTTCTTCAATCTTCATCCACCTGTTTTGGCGTTCCAGTTCATCCTTCAGGTCTTCAGATGTCTTCCTCCCGATCTCTTGGTCGACTTGACGAACGAAAACTGATCTTTTTGCTTTTTGTTCTGGTGGCATGACAACAACAAGGCCTTCATTGTAAAATATATCTCTGGCTTCTTTTGAAAGGATTTTATCTGAATCAAAGTCATCTTTACAGATTACTTTAAAACCTTCATTGGTGCTGAATATTCTTGTTAGTGGGACTTGCAGTTTGCTGTAAGTGATTTCTGCCACTTTTCCCCTTCCAATAGAGTGTCCCTTATCTCTATGTTTTATTCTAATGCTAGTTGTCATCTTCTTGATTACATCTAATCCTACCTATAACACAGGGCTCCTGCCTGGGAGCAGTGACCCCGCCCCCCCTCTTGGACGGGCGTCGGGCTCGTAGGGTTCTGCACCCAGGTTACCTGTGACTATAGTTATATCTAAGAAAGTTGCCACCTACCGTTGACCCCCGGACAAGGGGTGCCCTGCACTATCACAGGTTCCCTTGCCGGATCGACCGTATCGCTAAGTCCCGCCTCCCGTTCAAAGAACGGAGTGCATGAGGGGGATGAAAAAAGGAAAGAAGAGGATTTAGAGAGTAGAAACAGCCTACCTACCACGCCACGTTCGGTTGGCCAATCAGAGCACCGCAGTAAACGTGCATGTATCACGCCACCGTGGGGCACCACTGATTGGCCAATCCAGGACGTAGACGCACGGGTAGTAGTCAAAATTTGGGGAGCCCAAATATTTGTTTTTTTCCAAAAGTTGGAATTTTCCGTGCAATCTGTGATGGTAATTATACCGTCACTATGTTGAGTAAGTACAATCACTAGGATTGAGTGTCTTATCACAACAAAGTTGCAGACTGCTCAAACATGCAGCAAAAGAGGCAGGTCTTCGCAGCTCCGGGTCCAGCAGTCTCCCGCCGAAAATCAAGTTCCGACTTCTTTGTAAGGACCTTCCTATTACCTGAATAACCCGGCAGCTGCAGCCTCAACCAATGGGGCGCCGCGCATTACCGCCGGCCTCCAATAATTACACCACATCCAGGAACGGGGCGGGTTTTGGGATTGATAAAAAACGCGCCATTCCCACTCTCTCGTGTGATTGGGCGAGGAAGGAAGATGATAAAAAGAGGCGACTGTGATTGGCTGGCACCGCGTGTAATCACATATGACATGATGAAGATGGTGTTGCGATATGAGGAAGGTGTGTACTAGTGTGTGGTTGGTGGTGGCGGTAGTGGTGACTGGCATGTGTGACGTGTGTGTGTGTTGGCTACTGATGGCGACCCTCTACACTGCCCCTGTTCCCACACCCACCCCACCGCGCCTCGCCATCGCTCCACACTACCCTCCCATAACATATAATTGCAGTATATAAGTTATTAATAACAGCAATTTAGTATTTATTATAATTTTTCGTATAGAGAAAAACACGTAAAAACAACATAGGATAAACTGGACAGTGTCAGATTGTGGGTGTCGGGAAACGTTGGAAGCGTGTAGTAGTAATAATAATTAACGGTTTATTGAAAAATATGGCAGGCAAAAAACTGAAAATATAAACTAAACAGAGATGAGTGGGTCACTTTGTTGTCAAGAAATACACAAGTAATATTAGTGGTAAATAATATTACTTGTATATGATGACAAGGAGGACTGGATCTTTTAACAGTTTCAGAACAGTTACGGTACTAAAGTGAGATAGACAAGGAGTGACTACACCAACACCCCCCACAAACCACCCCTCACCAACATACCGCACTACAACTACGTCAGAATGTATATACTGTAACGCACTACATTTACGTCATGTGTGTTTTAGATGCACTACAGCTACGTCAGAATGTATATAACGCACTACAGCTACCTTCAAGGGTGTTTTAGTCTTTTAGACACACTACAACTACGTCAGAAGGTATATATAACGCACTACAACCACGTCAGGAGTGTTTTAGATGCACTACAACTACGTCAGATGCATGAGGCACACTACAACTATGTCAGATGCATGACACACTACAACTACGTCAGATGCATGATACACTACAACTACGTCAGATGTATGAGACACACTACAACTATGTCAGATGCATGACACACTACAACTACGTCAGATGCATGACACACTACAACTACGTCAGATGCATGACACACTACAACTACGTCAGATGCATGATACACTACAACTTCGTCAGATGCATGAAGCACACTAACTTCGTCGGGTCCGCGATACACTACGGCTTCGTCAGATGCATGAGACACACTACAACTATGTCAGATGCATGACACACTAACTTCGTCAGATGCATGACACACTACAACACGTCAGATGCATGATACCGCTACAACTTCACGTCAGATGCATGAGGCACTACAACTACGTCAGATGCATGAGGCACACTACAACCACGTCAGGAGTGTTTTAGATGCACTACAACTACGTCAGATGCATGAGGCACACTACAACTATGTCAGATGCATGACACACTACAACTACGTCAGATGCATGACACACTACAACTACGTCAGATGCATGAGGCACACTACAACCACGTCAGGAGTGTTTTAGATGCACTACAACTACGTCAGATGCATGAGGCACACTACAACTATGTCAGATGCATGACACACTACAACTACGTCAGATGCATGATACACTACAACTACGTCAGATGCATTGCACACTACAACTACGTCAGATGCATGACACACTACAACTACGTCCTAATGCATGATACACACTACAACTACGTCAGAATGCATGAGACACACTACAACTACTTCAGAATGCATGAAGCACACTACAACTACGTCAGATGCATAACACACTACAACTACGTCAGATGCATGACACACTACAACTACGTCCTAATGCATGAGACACACTACAACTATGTCCGAATACATGAGACACACTACAACTACGTCAGAATACATGAGACGCACTACAACTACGTCCTAATACATGAGACACACTACAACTACGTCAGAATACATGAGACGCACTACAACTACGTCAGAATACATGAGACGCACTACAACTACGTCAGATGCATGAGATGCACTACAACTCCGTCAGTTGCATGGAACACTTTTCACAGCACGTCAGTTGCGCGGAGACGCACTGGCTTCGTCCAGGATGCATGAGACGCACTACAACTACATCAGTTGCATGAGACGCACTACAACTACGTCAGGATGCATGAGACGCACTACAACTACGTCAAAATGTATGAGACACACTACAACTACGTCAGAATACATGAGACGCACTACAACTACGTCAGAATACATGAAACGCACTACAACTACGTCCTAATGCATGAGACGCACTACAACTACGTCAGATGCATGAGAAGCACTACAACTACGTCAGAATGCATGAGGCACACTACAACTACGTCCTAATGCATGAGACACACTACAACTACGTCAGTTGCATGAGACGCACTACAACTACGTCAGTTGCATGAGACACACTACAACTACGTCAGTTGCATGAGACGCACTACAACTACGTCAGTTGCATGAGACGCACTACAACTACGTCAGGATGCATGAGACGCACTACAACTTCGTCAGTTGCATGAGACGCACTACAACTACGTCAGAATGCATGAGACGTACTACAACTACGTCCTAATGCATGAGACGCACTACAACTACGTCAGATGCATGAGACGCACTACAACTACGTCAGTTGCATGGGGCACACTACAACTACGTCCTAATGCATGAGACACACTACAACTACGTCAGGATGCATGAGACGCACTACAACTCCGTCGGTTGCATGAGACGCACTACAACGTCCAGGATGCATGGGAACTGCTTTTCACAACTACGTCCAGTTGCATGAGACGCACTACAAACTACGTCAGGATGCATGAGAGACGCACTACAACTCCGATGGGTGCATGAGACGCACTACAACTTCGTCCAGTTGCATGAGACACACTACAACTACATCAGAGTACATGAGACGCACTACAACTACGTCAGATGCATGGGGCACACTACAACTACGTCCTAATGCATGAGACACACTACAACTACGTCCTAATGCATGAGACGCACTACAACTACGTCAGATGCATGAGATGCACTACAACTACGTCAGTTGCATGGGGCACACTACAACTACGTCCTAATGCATGAGACACTACAACTACGTCAGGATGAATGAGACGCACTACAACTCCGTCAGTTGCATGAGACGCACTACAACTACGGCAGGATGCATGAGACACACTACAACTACGTCCTAATGCATGAGACGCACTACAACTACGTCAGATGCATGAGACGCACTACAACTTCGTCAGGATGCATAGGACGCGCTACAACTACGTCAGAATGCATGAGGCACACTACAACTACGTCCTAATGCATGACACACACTACAACTACGTCAGAGTACATGAGACGCACTATAACTACGTCAGAATGCATGACACGCACTATAACTACGTTAGATGCATGAGACACACTACAACTACGTCCTAATGCATGAGACGCACTACAACTACGTCAGAATGCATGAGACACACTACAACTACATCAGAGTACATGAGACGCACTACAACTACGTCAGATGCATGGGGCACACTACAACTACGTCCTAATGCATGAGACACACTACAACTACTTCAGAATACATGAGACACACTACAACTACGTCCTAATGCATGAGACACACTACAACTACGTCCTAATGCATGACACACACTACAACTACGTGAGAATACATGAGACGCACTACAACTACGCCAGATGCATGAGACGCACTACAACTACGTCCTAATGCATGAGACACACTACAACTACGTCCTAATGCATGACACACTACAACTACATGAGAATACATGAGACGCACTACAACTACGCCAGATGCATGAGACGTACTACAACTACGTCAGAATGCATGAGACGCAGTAGGCTTATATACAGGTAACCTGGAGGAGACCCTAATATATCAATACTAATAACAATAATGTTGTCAGATCATATTACTGATTTTTTCCGATATGTTGGTAGCCCTGATAGCTGCCTGACGTCATCAATTAGTGTTAAAAAGTAGGCACAATATTTCCGTGTTCATGAGATATCTTTTAGGTGTACTTGGAAAGGTTCATAATAAACGGTATGTTAACAAAAACTTATAACTTATATATGTTAATGTAAGTTTCTGTCATTTATAGTGGGTTTGGTTTACCAGAATATCACTTAATTATAAAAGTAATATATCGTGTATGTCCGTATTAACTGAAATCATTACTTTAATCTGTATATTTTAACTAATACGCGCCTGTATACTTGAAATTATTAATAGTTTCGGAGCAATATTATAGTATTGATATGTCAAAAGTAAATAGTTCGTTCCAAAATTCACGCTCGGGTGTGTGACTATGTTATTACTCAAAGAAAAATAATGTCCACTAGTAATCCTTCAGATACACATACCTGGGTTAAAACATTCATATTTTTCGTAGATAAAGGTTGGCAGATAACATACTGTAATACTAGGAAAGCGTACATTACTGACAAAGTATTCTCATACAGCCATTTATTATCATTCTCGTATATACCCGATAATACTGTGGCAAGATGTAACAAAAAAAAATTAGCGAAATTAAAACCAATTCCTCCCTCCCCCTCCTCCACACACAAGTGCATAGGGTCACCTCAGTAACGGACGAAGAAACACACCTCAACCACAAGACCATTTTATTCCCCGACGTTTACGTGCATCCCACTCCTCAGCTGAAGCCATAAGTCCTGACCTGAGTGGGTACCTTGATGTACCGAACACCTTGACATAACGTATATATCAAACTACGGGAACTGTTTACATATAACATAAGGTATTTTCTTAAGCACACACCTAGATAAACGAAACTGAAGGAAGGTCAATTATAATACATTTTAACACTAACTCATAACTCTGAGGAGAGGGGCTAAAAATTATATACTTTTCGTCCAGTGAAGGTTTTATGTGGAGGGTCGAGGTGGAGAGATGACAGACCACATAGGTCTGATGTAAAGGCTGTCATGTGTGACGAGGTCCACACACACACACACACACACACACACACACACACACACACACACACACACACACACATACATACATACATACATACATACATACATACATACATACATACATACATACATACATACACAGAAATTGAAAAACAAAATTAGCCTTCAAATACCTTTTTAATACACCCTGTAACTCTCTTAATGTAAATAACCGAAATAATGTTATTTATAGGGGAGGTGGTGTGACGTAAGGGGACGTAGGGGAGGGGAGGTCTCTGTGCACTGGACAGAGGATAGGGGACAGTTGCACCGTCACACTGTTGTGTTAAGTAAGAAATACTCAAGATCTGAATGCTAATACTTACCATTTGGTTGTAGTGTCAATGAGATAAATAACATAACATTATTACAGCCTGTCTGCTATAGTATGTGGACATTAGTCATGCTCTTCATGTCAACTTTGGGATAAACCTGAGCCATGACGAAATGTGCCTAGGCATGAAGAGAAATTGTATTTATGAGTGTTTTTTTTGTGTACGCTACAAAAATATACTATACAATATTAATAGTGAAAATATGTGTGTAATGATCAGAGGTGATGCATTTCCTGTTACGTAAGTGAGATTTGGTAAACAAGTAGAAAATTAGGTGATTGGACAGAAATGCGGCAGGCAAGACTATTGACTTTGTCTCACAATCCTAGGCACCACGCCACCACCACACCACACTCCATAAAGCCTGGCACTATAACACCTTAGACTTTGCTTGAGGATAAATAAAGTGGTAGATTTTTTCCTTTGTCAGCATTTCATTGTCACTGCAGGAGAGGTATTATTTACTCCACGTTAGGTGAATGAAAAGCGTCCATACTACACTAATTATCTATGTCAACGTTGCAGGGCACATGTATGGAGACAAATTATATCATTGTGGTCCCAGGCTACTGTGTGCACCTCAAGTCTCACCGAGTAACTTAGAGGCTTCAGATTCACGTTCAGATACTCGCGGGGGTTCACACCTCACGGAAAGAATGGATTGACAACGCTGAGTGTACTAGTCGGAAATGTCCCCAACTGTACATAAAAAAATGAGACACTTTGGTTATATAATTAGGGACGAGGGGATAATAACAGAAATATTAATGGACAAAGTTGAGGGTAAAAGGGCCAGGGGAAGGCAACGACTGGGGTGGATGATGAAATTAAAACCTTGGGGGGGATTGTTAAAAACAGTCCGAGAAAGTTTAGAGTGGAGGACTGTGGTCGCCAACCCTCATATATATGGGGACGGTACACTTGATTGACTGAGGTTAGGTTCTTGATCATTTTTTTTTATTTGGTAAAAATTTATTTCCTCCGCCATTTTTGGGATGTTCTTAATTAAACTGAAGAAGTTTTCTTCTATTGGAATGTTTCCTAACTTGGCTCCTTAACCCGGGCACCCGTTCTTAAAAATTACTCCTAACATTTCTGTGATAATTAAATTAGGTTAGGTTTAATTTCGTCAGCGTTTTGCGTGTTTTACCTCACGATTTCCCTTTACCTCAAAGCCCTGCCCACTCTGTGCGATAAAAATAAAATTTTCAAGTGAAAATCGAAAAATATAAATTTCCGACGAAAATCCAATAAAGTGACCATTTTCGAATCTTTACCAAGTAAGGTTAGGTTAGGTTCGGTTATATTAGGTAATGTTAGATTAGGTAGGTTTAGTTGGTTGGTTTAGTTTGTTTTAATGTAAGTGTATGATACTGCAGGTACCATGGTGCTAAAGACTGCGATAATGGTCTTAACAATTATTAAAATGAATTATTCATGACAAATTTCTGACAATGTAGGTTCTGGTCTAACCATGACTAAACTGATAATGACGATAAGCAAAACCACCCAACCAAATTCAACTTTAAAATATCTCAAGATCTTTAGGTTTGGTTTAATTGGTTCGTTTTGTCTGTTGTCATTAAGGCCGCGCCCAAAAACACATCGTTGCCAAAAATATGCACTAATGACTGTTTGCACTTACGGTATGACTAAGTGGTGCAGGTGCTGGTGGTGGGTGGTCAGGTCCTCAGTGACTCGAGAGACTTGTCATTCATGTTTTTTACTTTTCTTTAAGTGGGTTTGTGCCTATAATACCCTTGCCAGGTTAGTGTCTTCGTCAGTCAGTTCGAAGGCAGGGAAAAATTACTTCTCTTGTGAATGTGGATCACATAAGCCTGGACGAGTTGTTAAGGTCAGTATGGATACAACATAGTGAGAGTTAAGCTTTTTGTAGGTACACAAGGTAATGTGACCAATACTACACTCGACCACCTTTACTTCCCCAACAGCAAAGTTAGGAAAACACATCCACAACTGGGTGAACTAACTCTGCTGTATGTGATTATTACACTTCACAAGGCTTATTATCTAAGTCCTGGGTGTCCATGACATCAAACCCTGGAACAATTTTACTATTTCAAGGATACTTGATTTCTACAGTTGAATCAGTGAACCTCTGACTCATTTACCACTGAAGGCCATAGTTTGCACCACAACACTATTACCTGTAGCTTGTGTAACGTCTGGCTAGGACTCGGGGTTCAGTGATGGTGTGATAAATATTGTAATTTATCCAGAAGCCTCGTGCAGCGTCGAGATCACCACCTTCACCAGCATTTAACATGCCATTAAGAGGCTTTGGCGTGTTAAGTTTCTTCAAATGTGCAATGATCCCTTGATTCATTGACTATAACATACCAGGGGCGTTAGGAGGTAGACACTGCGGGCTGATGTCATGGTCAGGTGAACTTTCTCTTACAGACTTGGTGCATTATCTTCCCTTAAAGAGCACCGCTTTGTCGGCAGTTTTTTATATACATCTTGTTATTTGGAATGCAACTGTTTCTGAACCGCTGATAGAAAGCATTCCATTTATTTTGTACTGTTCATTTCTAATTAAAAGGACGAATGATTACTTCGCTCTACCCAAACAACCGAATCAGAGCCCAGACGACCATCCTTTTCCTAAGTTTTTCAACCATTTTTATTCTAAACTCTACTGCATATCAGAGCACTGTCGTCTCTTCTTGGCGTTCTCATAAAAACTTTAATCCTTTTTAGTCACACGCTAAGGCACTGTTGTTCATGTTAACTTACACTTTAAATCCTTTCCCCAGTTGACAACAACACGTCCACCGGCAGCCATTTAAACTCCGCTTAAAAAGATCCCACTTTTCTAATATTACCGAACCGATATATAAGATAGTACTACATAACAATATATAAATTCGTTAATTAATTTATAATAGCAGATATCACAACCGATTTACGCTTTTATCTATTATTTAATCAATACTAAATTAAAACAAAATGAAAGTTATTAATATGATGGCGGCTGGTCGGTAGTCAGTGGGCGGGGCTGAACACTCAAACTGAGTGGTGTAGGAAAAAACGAAATTTCTATTAATTCTTTGGTGGCGTAACAATAGTCGATGTACTAGGGCTTAATAATAATAATAATAATAATAATAATAATAATAATAATAATAATAATAATAATAATAATAATAATAATAATAATACATCGACAAATCATTTTTCTTTTTCGTTTGCTGTATTTTTTCATTAGTTTTAAGTTTTAAATTTTTTATATTATTCTATTATAAATTACGTTACGTTACGTTACATTACGTAATGTTACGTTACATTATGTTAGGTTTGGTAACAGTACATAGATTAATAGTTAAATCTAATCCCATACAGCTTGCATTTTGTTAACTTGACTGTATGGGATCAACGAAGATTAGTCCAGCTATTTCACCTTAAGATTAACCACCCTAATTATAATCTAACCTAACCTAACCTAACCTAATCTAATCTAAACTAACCCAACCCAACTTAATCTCCCCAAAAAGTGTTAGAGGTTAATCTTAGGGTAAAATAAACTGCAGGGACTAATCTTCAGGTGAGCCGTACGTGTTCGTATCTGTGGCGTAATGGTCAAGCAAGCTCGCCTCGCAAGCGAGCGGACCTGGGTTCGATCCCCCGGCATGGTTAAACTATGGGCAAGGTTCTTTAAGCATTTGCCTCTGTCTACCCCAGTTTCTGTACTAATTTTCCTCGGCACTCCCTGATTCCTCTCTCTTACCAACACGTTCTTCGTTTTCTTCTATTTTCTTCTTCTTTTCTACTTATTTTCTTCTTTGTCTGTTCTTATTACAATTTATTCCTCCTCCTACACCACCACCTTCTTTCCGATTTCCTTCTTCACCTCCTCCTCCTTCTCCACTTCCGCCACCCTGGATCAGACACCACCACACTTGACACAACATCAGCACCACCACCACACCTAACAATACCACCACCACCACAATTAACACATCACCATACCTAACATACTACACACAATACTACCAACACCACACACAACACCACTACCACACCATCACCACACCTAACACATCACACCTAACACACCACACCACCCCCACACCTAACACACCACACCACCACCACACCTAACAACACCACCACCACAACTAAGACAAACCTGCAGACCAACGCCTCAGCCATACCTGTGGTTTAACCGACACTTGAAGTCTGCTCGAGTTGACAACAGAAATATAACGACAACAACATAACACTGACAGGAAGACTTTCTTAACCGAGCGACTAGACAAACAAGGTACCTACGTGGTAAACAAGATCCGAATATATACACTGAACATTAAAACAAACAAGGTAAACAGTATTAGTCAAAGCAAGAGAAACTAGTAAGAAATAAACAACATATGCAAACAATTTCGACAAAATATTATAACATAGCACAAGAAACAAGTTAAACAAAGTACAAAATAAATTACTAGATAAAAATAGTAATAATAAAACAAGGTGTAAGGCAAACAAGACACACGTTAACAGGAAAATAAAACCACATATACAAGACAGGATGTAAACAAAAAGCGCATCAAACAGAGCAGGAGATCAAATGTGAGATATACAGGATATTAAGCAATAACTGAAAATGTAAATAAAGTAAACAAGACAAAAGACAAATTACGAGTTAAACAAGAAACTCGCCAAACAAAGGCTGGGACAAACCAAAAAAACGACTGAAACAATACCTGAGATAAATAAGACACGAATTAAACAATGGCTGGGACAACCAAAACCCGAGTGAGGCCGTGGAGGCGGGCCGGGGAGGTAGGTGGTGGTGGTTCAGGTGTTATTAAGGTGCGACGTTAATTGTCCCATGAAGGATGTACGATGAATTACGACTACAGTGCCACATCCTCCCCCACGGTGGCCTCCACCGTCACCCTGCAGTCCACCATGCACCTGATGCTGCTGCACCTACAGGATCACTTCCCCCATAGTCCACCATCACCACCTGCTGCCACTGCACCTACAGGATCAACTCCCCCACAGTCCACTACCACCACCTGCTGCTGCTGTTGTTGCTGCTGCGGCTGCTACTGCACCTACAGGATCAACTCCCCCACAGTCCACCATCACCACCTGCTGCCACTGCACCAACAAGATCACCTCCCCCACAGTCCACCATCACCACCTGCTGCTGCTGCACCTACAGCTTCAACTCCCCCACAGTCCTCCACCACCGCC
>NW_024731075.1:0-5000 GCF_018991925.1 Homarus americanus | reverse complement strand
ACAGGATCAACTACCCCACAGTCCACTACCACCACCTGCTGCTGCTGCTTATGTTGTTTTTGCTTTCAGCTGCTGCACCTACAGGATCAACTCCACCATAGTCCACCACCACCTGCTGCTGCTGCTGCACCTACAGGATCAACTCCCCAACAGTACACCACCACCACCTGCAGCTGCTGCTGCACCTACAGGATCAACTCCCCCACAGTCCACCACCACCACCACCACCTGCTGTTGCTGCTGCACCTACAGAATCAACTGCCCCACAGTCCACTACCACCACCTGCTGCTGCTGCTTATGTTGTGGTTGTTGTTGTACCTACAGGATCAACTCCATCACAGTCCACCACCACCTGCTGTTGCACCAACAGGATCAACTCCCCCACAGTACACTACCACCACCAGTCTGCTGCTCTTGTTGTTGTTGTTGCTGCTGCTGCTCCTACAGGATCAACTCACCCACAGTCCACTGCCACCACCTGCTGCTGCTGCACCTACAGGATCAACTCCCCCACAGTCCACCACCACCACCTGCTGCTGCACCTACAGGATCAACTCCCCCACAGTCCACCACCACCACCTGCTGCTGCTGCTGCACCTACAGGATCAACTCCCCCACAGTCCACCACCACCACCTGCTGCTGCTGCACCTACAGGATCAACTCCCCTACAGTCCACCACCACCACCTGCTGCTGCAGCTGTACCTACAGGATCAACTCCTCCTCCACAGGCAGTTGGGATGATAATAGACAGGACGGACAGACTTGAGACAGATTAGAAGGCATTTATAAACAAGTATAACACCAAATTGACCATAGCTGCGTCAGTGAGGGTAGCTGGTCTTACATCCACCAGCGTAAATAATAAGACGCATTAAAAAGTAACACCCTCGCGCGGAAAGAACATCGATGGTCGGTCAGTCGTGTGAGATGGGCCTAAAACTGACTAACGCACATGACGACTATGATGACTTAACACAGGTGATGACTTAGCGGATGGTGACTAATTTAACCAGAATCAAGGTCACTTCTCTTCATAATATAATTTATCTCAGAATGATCATCGGTGATTCATAATAATTTTTTTTTGATGATTTTACCCTCTCCTTATGGCGAATATTTCTTTAACTAATTTTTCTAACTTTTATTCTATTCCTTCCTATAGTATACTAGATACTTACAGTACCTAATAACCAGGACCATGATTATAACAACCACGACCATGACTATAACAACCACGAACCATGATTATGACAACCACGACCATAATTATAACAACCACGAATATGATTATAACAACGACCATGATTATAACAACCACGACCATAATTATAAAAACCACGAATATGATTATAACAACGACCATGATTATAACAACCACGACCATAATTATAACAACCACGACTATGATTATAACAACCACGACTATGATTATAACAAGCACGACCATGAATATAACCACGACCATGATTATAACAATCACGACCATGATTATAACAACCACGACTATGATTATAATAACCACAACTATGATTATAACAACCACAACCATGATTATAACAATCACGACCATGATTATATCAACCACGACCATGATTATAACAACCACGAATATAATTATAACAAGCACGACCATGAATATAACAACCACGACCATGATTATAACATCCACGACTATGATCATAACCACGACTATGATTATAACAACCACGACCATGATTGTAACAACCAAGACCATGATTATAACAACCACGACCATAATTACAACAACCACGACCATCTGGAAAACGATGTCGCTGTACGCTAGCCAAGCACGAGAGTTCGAACTTTCACGCCTCTGTAAACTGTACCACCGGACTCGCCACCGGGCACGAAGGGCCCACAATCACTTGTCTAAGATACTATAGGACTAGCCGTGTGTATATGTTCTGGGTAGCGGAAACGGCACAATATTTTTTCATCAAACTTGGTGGAAAAATCGCAAAAAATTCGTAGAGTAGAACAAACCTGGTATCATGTCGATGATTTCTTTAGGAAGGCATTAATTAACAATTTTATTTACGATGGAAAACGATGCAAGTCTACGGATTTGGCGCACCCGAATTAACCATGCAAGTCTACAGACTTGCCGCACCCTCATTCGCTGTACGCTAGCCAAGCACAAGCGTTCAAACTTTCACCGGGCACGAAGGGCCCGAGATCACTTGTCCTCCTCTGTTTTCTGACACGTACAGTATACTGGACTGGACTGGACCAGCAACTTGTATACACACACACACATATATATACAATTATACATATACCTAACCAAACAGCACCTCACTTAACACACCAAGTTGTTGGAGGGTTTCTGTGATAGCACCTGGTAATATCTGGACGTCTCATTTATCGACTCGTACCTGATGACTATCATAATAGACAAAACATGTAGCTTGTCGATGCTTTACTTTATCATATCTTATATTTTTACCTGTTTATAACGAAGATACTTGGTACTCTTTACCACAGAACATTGTGTTGTCCAAGTCTTAACTGAGAACTCTGACACATGTGTACAAGTAGTCGTAGTTTCCAAAAGTCGAACAGAAGTTCAGACAATCGTGAGGTCGTAAACATGTGGTCGCAAATGGAACGAAAAGATTAAAGAAATACGATCAGTGTCACAAGTATGGCAAGACTGGTCCACGATTTAGTTGACCAGTCTTGCCCTCTCGCCCTCACCTCCTTACCAGTTGAAGGAAACGACCCGAGACAAGTTACTGGTCTCTCCAAGCTTTTAGCTCTCACTAACGCAAAAGCTTCTCAATATTCCGTACAGTTGTGGAGAAAATGCTCTTGACACTACTGGCAATATTTGACATCTACACTTGAGGATCTTGTAGGTAAGGATGATATAGATTTCAACGTTATTCATTCAGACTTTTCGTGGTAGTTTTGTATGGTGGTGTTTCTGATATATCTAAAGTGCACGAAACAGGTGACTCAGAGACAGACTTCATAATTTTGAGTCGTTCACTGTCTCTTGTGTAAAATTAAATTCCACTTAAGAACCTCACCAGCAACCAGTTCGCCATGGTGGTCCTACCAGTGTCAACAAACACCCACCAACAGTGATTACTAGATCGAGAGAACTGAAGCTCCTCACCACGACAAGGCAGTTACCAAACATCAGTTCTCTTAATTAAAAACTGCAGTGGGATACAAGGGACCCACTTTTAGGTCTGAGTCTGCCACCAACTCAGACGTGTTTTTGTTGAAGGAGTTATCCACCTTTGGCAGTGGAGGTCCATCCTCCTAAAATATTACCTTCCGAACACTTCTGAAGTACATGCTCATATCCATACCATATTTCAGCCAGAGATAGTGAACATCTATGAGCTAAATCTTAATAGTAACAGTATTGTGACCAAGTCCTAGTTTGCTGATCTTGACTGACTTTCTACCTCATTTACACACAGCTGAAGGGTCTCAATAGTTTCTCTTACAACACAACATATTTATCGTTTGTCACTCCTGATCTGTTTGTTTTTTTGTTTCTTTATTTTCAACAATAACACGTGCTTAATATAATATGCAAGTACAGTAGCCACTAGGAAACCAACATAGTATACATGCATTGAAGTTAATTGTATGCGGTAATTTAATTTGATATGTTATTCTGAATTCTAGTCTAGTTTAGTTTAAAGTATATTCTTGAACGGGAAGACATAAACAGATTATTGATGCTGAAATCTGGCCCCAGTAACCATAAGAGCCACGAGTCTTGTGTCCTGGTGTCACTTTGACGTGTGTGTAAAACATTTATATATTATATACACAGTAATATCATAAATATATTTGTTTCCAATATACGAACTAAAAATAGTTTTTCAGTATTATTGCAAGTGAACGTTTGGGTCACATGGTATTTAAAACCGTATATATACCTGCAACATTGCGCCAGGGAAAGTTATTATCACTATCACCTTTTCTGTAATGTAATGATAACAGTCATGGTTACTGCCGCTCATAGTTGGGTTATAACCGAGGCACAGGAGGAGGTATAACGGGTCACATGAAGGGGTATAACCCGATACAGGAGGGGGTATAACGGGTCACATGAGGGGGTATAACCGGACACAGGAAGAGGTATAACGGGTCACAAGAAGGGTATAACCGGACACTGAAGATGGATTAACCGAAGTCACAGGAGGAAACTAATATCACCAAGGCGGAGGTTCTGTGGCACCACGTAAGACCTCCGCTCCAGCTGCAGGCTCGTGTCTACGCTAACCTGTCTAGAAACTGCACCAGTATTGGGTGAGTTACTCCTGGGGCAGAACACCGGGCGGAACTGGGTTACTGTATTCTTAAAAAACGCCTCACATTGACAGCAATTCTTAATTATGATATAACTTGCCAATTTAGTCCGAATTATTCTTAGTTTTTTATTTCGATTGTATCTATGATCACAATTTATATATGGCATCCCCTTGACCTTCAACTGATCTTCACCAAAAACACGGACGCCTACATGACATTTCCCCAAAATCCCACCCAAAAGTTTAAGTTCAATCATTTTAAACATTTAGTAGTCCATTTTCAATTATAAACGTAAACAAACAAAATCACACAATTATCAGATCAAAATTGTTGCCGAGTTACTCTAAATAATATGCATACATGCTCAACCAATCAATAAACTCCAATCAATAAACTCTGGGTATTATGACAAATACAAAGATAATTTTAGTAATATATACCAAACAAGCTTATACTATGAACGCCCCCACGCTATGTGCGAAAGTAAAATAATACCCCAAAACCATCGAAAAACCCTGATTAAATCCTACCCTCACCCAACATAACGTTGGGAATTTAAAATCCGCAAATTCGCTGGATGACCGAAACGATAATAGAGAAGAAAAAAATAAACGGGGAGGAGGAACGCGAACTTGGCGGTCCAAGATGGCGGTCCGAGCGGAACACACAGTTTTTATTCTTAACACGAACAAGGGAAA
>NW_024731074.1:0-19892 GCF_018991925.1 Homarus americanus | reverse complement strand
CCAGTGTTTCACCCTGGCACTATAGGTCACAACCTCCAGTGTTTCACCCTGGCAAATGGGTCAGGAGCCTCCATTGTTTCACCCTGGAATATAGGTCAGGACCTCCCTTGTTTTACCCTGGGACTATAGATGAGGACCTCCCGTGTTTTACCCTGGCACTATAGGACAGGACCTCCAGTGCTTCACCCTGGCACTATAGGTCAGGTCCACCAGTGTTTCACTTTGGTACTATAGGTCAGGACCTCTAGTATTTCACCCAGGCACTATAGGGCAGGATCCCCAGTGTTTAACCCTGGCACTATAGGTCAGGACCTCCAGTGTACCATCCTGTCACTAAAAGATAGGACCTCCAGTGCTTCACCCTGGTACTAGAGGGCAGGATCTTCCATGTTTCATTCTGGTACTGTAGTTCAGGACCTCCCGTGTTTTACCCTAGCACTACAGGTCAGGACCTCCAGTGTTTCACACTTGCACCAAAGGTCAGGACCTTCAGTGTTTCACCCTGGCACTATAGGTCAGGACCTCCGGTGTTTCACCTTGGCACTGTAGGTCACGACCTACAGTGTTTCACCCCTGCACTATAGGTCAGGACCTCCAGTTTTTCACCCTGGCACTGTAGGTCAGGACCTACAGTGTTTCACCCCTGCACTATAGGTCAGGACCTCCAGTGTTTCACCCTGGCACTATAGGTCTGGACCTACAGTGTTTCACCCTGGTACGAGAGGTCAGGACCTCCCGTGTTTCACTCTGGCACTAGAGGTTAGGACCTCCAGTTTTTCACACTGGCACTAGAGGTCAGGACCTCCAGTGTTTCACACTGGCACCATTATTCAGGACATCCAGTGTTTCACCCTGGCAATATAAGTCAGGACCTCCAGTGTTTCACCTTGGCACTAGAGGTCTGGAACCTCCATTGTTTCACAATGGTACTAGAGGTCAGGACCTCCCGTGTTTCACTCGGGCATTAGAAGTCAGGACCTCCAGTGTTTCACCCTGGCACTAGAGGTCAGGACCTCCAGTGTTTCACCCTGGCACTATAGGTCGGGACATCCAGTGTTTCATCCTGGCACTATAGAACTGGACCTCCAGTGTTTCACATCAGCACCACAGGTCAGGACCTCCCTTGTTTCACCCTGGGACTATAGAACAGGACCTCCAGTGTTTAACCCTGGCACTATAGGTCAGAACCTACAATGTTTCACTCTGGAACTATAGGGCAGGACCTCCCGCGTTTTACCCTGGCTCTATAGGTCACAACCTCCAGTGTTTCAGCCTGGCACTATAGGTCAGGACCTCCAGTGTTTTGCTCTGGCACTATAGGTCAGGACCTCAGTTTTTCACCCTGGCACTATAAGTCAGGACCTTCAGTGTTTCACTCTGGAACTATAGGGCAGGACCTCCAGTGCTTCACCCTGGCACTATAGGTCAGGACCTTCAGTGTTTCACCGAGGCAGTATAGGTCAGGACCTCCAGTGTATCACTCTTTTGCACTATAGATCAGGAACTCCGGTATTTCATCCCGCAATGGCCTATGGTCACGATCTCCCATGTTCACCCCTAATGGCACTATATAGGTCACGACCTCTAGTTTTTCGCCATGGTACTTTATAGGTCAAGTTAGCAGTGTTTCATCATGGCACTATAGGGCAGGACCTCCCGTGTTTCACTCTGGAACTAGAGGTTAGGACCTCCAGTGTTTCACCCTGGCACTATAGGACAGGACCTCCAGTATTTCACACTGGCACTATGCAGTAGGCCAGGACCTGCAGTCTTTCATCCTGGCACTATAGGTCAGGACCTCCAGTGTTTCACCCCTGCACAATAGGTCAGGACCTCCAGTGTTTCACACTGGCACTTGAAGTCAGGACCTCCAGCGTTTCACTCTGGCACTATTGGTCAGGACCTCTCGTGTTTCTCTCTGGCACTATAGGTCAGGACCTCCGGTGTTTCACACTGGCACTATACAGTAGGTCAGGACCTGCAGTGTTTCATCCTGGCACTATAGGTCAGGACCTCCGTTGTTTCACCTTGGCACTGTAGGTCAGGACCTCCAGTGTTTCACCTAGGCAGTATAGGTCAGGACCTCCAGTGTTTCACTCTGGCACTATAAGTCAGGACTCTCAGTGTTTCACCCTGGCACTATAGGTTAGGACCTCCAGTGTTTCACCCTGGCACTATAGGTCAGGACCTCCAGTGTTTTACTCTGGCACTGTAGGTCACGACCTCCAGTGTTTCACTCTTGCACTATGGTCAGGAACTCCAGTATTCATCCTGCCACTATAGGTTACGATCTCCCATGTTCACCCTGGCACTATAGGTTAGGACCTCAGTGTTTTACCCTGGCACTATAGGTCAGGCCTCGGTGTTCACACTTTCACTAGAAGTCAGGGCCTCCAATTGTTTCACTCTGGCACTAGAAGTCAGGACCACCAGTGTTTCACTCTGGCACTATAGGTCAGGAACTCCAGTGTTTCATCCTGGCACTATAGGTCAGGATCTCCAGTGTTTCAACCTGGTACTAGAGGTCAGGACCTCCAGTGTTTCACCTTGGTACTATAGGTCAGGACCTCCAGTGTTTCACACTAGCACTATAGGTCAGCACCTCCAGTGTTTCACACTGGCACCATAGGTCAGGACCTCCAATGTTTCACCCTGGTACTAGAGGTCACGACATCCAATGTTTCACACTGGCACCATTGGTCAGGACCTCCAGTGCTTCACCCCTGCATTATAGGTCAGGACCTCCAGTGTTTCACGCTGGCACAATAGGTCAGGACCTACAGTGTTTCGCCCTGGTACTAGAGGTCAGGACCTCTCGTGTTTCACTCTGGCACTAGAGGTTAGGACCTCCTGTTTTTCACTTTGGCACTATAGGTCATGACCTTCAGTGTTTCACCCAGGCACTATAGGTCAGGACTTCCAGTGTTTCACTCTGGCACTATAGGTCACGTCTTCCAGTGTTTCACCCTGGCACTATAGGTCAGGACACCAGTGTTTCAACCTGGTACTAGGGTCCAGGACCTCTCCCGTGTTTCACTCTGGCATTAGAAGTCAGGACCTCAGTGTTTCACCCCTGGCACTATAGGTCAGGACCTCCAGTGTTTCATCCTGGCACTATAGAACTAGACCTCCAGTGTTTCACATCAGCACCATAGGTCAGGACCTCCAGTGTTTCACCCTGGCACTATAGGTCAGGACCTCCAGTGTTTCACCCTGGCTTTATAGGTCAGAACCTACAATGTTTCACTCTGGAACTATAGATCCAGGACCTCCGTGTTTCACCCTGGCACTATAGGTCACGACCTACGGTGTGTCACCCTGGTACTAGGGTGGGACCTCCCTTGTTTCACCCTGGGACTATAGATGAGGACCTCCCGTGTTTTACCCTGGCACTATAGGTCAGAACCTACAACGTTTCACACTGGAACTATAGGTCACAACCTCCAGTGTTTCACCCTGGCAAATAGGTCAGGACCTCCAGTGTTTCACCCTGGCAATATAGGTCAAGACCTCCCTTGTTTCACCCTGGGACTATGGATGAGGACCTCCCGTGTTTTACCCTGGCACTATACGTCAGAACCTACAATGTTTCACTCTGGAACTACAGGTCACAACCTCCAATGTTTCACCCTGGCAAATAGGTCAGAAACTCCAGTGTTTCACCCTGGCAATATTGGTCAGGACCTCCCTTGTTTCACCCTGGGACTATAGATGAGGACCTCCCGTGTTTTACCCTGGCACTATAGGTCACAACCTCCAGTATTTCACCCATGCACAATAGGTTAGGACCTCCAGTGTTTCACCCTGGCACTATAGGTCAGGACCTACAATGTGTCACCCTGGCACTATAGGTCAGGAGCTCCAGTGTTTCACCCTGGTACTATAGGTCAGGGCTTACAGTGTTTCACCCTGGTAGTAGAGGTAAGGACCTCCCATGTTTCACTCTGGAACTAGAGGTTAGGATCTCCAGTGTTTCACCCTGGCACTATAGGTCAGGACCTCCAGTGTTTCACCCTGGCACTATAGGTCAAGACCTCCAGTGTTTCACCCTGGCACTATAGGTCAGAACCTACAATGTTTCACTCTGGAACTATAGGTCAGGACCTCCCGTGTTTCACCCTGGCACTATAGGTCACGACATACAGTGTGTCACCCTGGTACTAGAGGTCAGGACCTCCCTTGTTTCATCATGGGACTATAGATGAGGACCTCCCGTGTTTTACCCTGGCACTATAGGTCAGAACCTACAATGTTTCAGCCTGGCACTAGAGGTCAGGACCTCCAGTGTTTCACCCTGGCACTATAGGTCAGGACCTCCAGTGTTTCATCCTGGCACTATAGAACTGGACCTCCAGTGTTTCACATCAGCACCATAGGTCAGGACCTCCAGTGTTTTACCCTGGCACTATAGGTCAGGACCTCCAGTGTTTCTCCCTGGCACTATAGGTCAGAACCTACAATGTTTCGCTCTGGAACTATAGGGCAGGACCTCCAGTGTTTTACCCTGGCACTATAGGTCTCGACCTCCAGTTTTTCACCGTGGCACTATAGGTCAGGACCTCCCTTGTTTCACCCTGGGACTATAGGTGAGGACCTCCCGCGTTTTACCCTGGCACTATAGGTCAGGACCTCCAGTGTTTCGCTCTGGCACTATAGGTCACAACCTCCAGTGTTTCACTCTGGCACTATAAGTCAGGACCTTCAGTGTTTCACCCTGGCACTATAGGTTAGGACCTCCAGTGTTTCACCCAAGCACTATAGGTCAGGACCTTCAGTGTTTCACCTAGGCAGTATAGGTCAGGACCTCCAGTGTTTCACTCTTGCACTATAGGTCAGGAACTCCAGTATTTCATCCTGGCACTATAGGTCACGATCTCCCATGTTTCACCCTGGCACTATAGGTCACGACCTCCAGTGTTTCGCCCAGGTACAATAGGTCAGGACCAGCAGTGTTTCATCCTGGCACTATAGGTCAGGACCTCCAGTGTTTCACACTTTCACTAGGAGTCAGGGACTCCAGTGTTTCACTCTGGCACTAGAAGTCAGGACCTCCAGTGTTTCACTCTGGCACTATAGGTCACAACCTCCAGTGTTTCACCCTGGCACTATAGTTCAGGAACTCCAGTGTTTCGCTCTGGCACTATAGGTCACAACCTCCAGTGTTTCACTCTGGCACTATAAGTCAGGACCTTCAGTGTTTCGCCCTGGCACTATAGGTTAGGACCTCCAGTGTTTCACCCTGGCACTATAGGTCAGGACCTCCAGTGTTTCACCCTGGTACTAGAGGTCAGGACCTCCGGTGTTTCACTCTGGTACTAGAGGTTAGGACCTCCAGCATTTCACTCTGGCACCATTGGTCTGGACTTCCAGTGTTTCACCCTGGCACTATAGGTCAGGACCTCCAGTGTTTCACCCTGGCTCTAGAGGTCAGGACCTCAGTGTTTCACCCTGGTAATAGAGTTCAGGACCTCCCGTGATTCACTCTGGCATTAGAAGTCAGGACATCCAGTGTTTCACCCTGGCACTAGAGGTCAGGACCTCCAGTGTTTCACCCTGGCACTATAGGTCAGGATCTCCAGTGTTTCATCCTGGCACTATATTACTGGACCTCCAGTGTTTCACATCAGCACCATAGGTCAGGACCTCCAGTGTTTCGCCCTGGCACTATAGGTCAGGACCTCCAGTGTTTCACCCTGGCACTATAGGTCAGAACCTACAATGTTTCACTCTGGAACTATAGGACAAGACCTCCCATGTTTCACCCTGGCACTATAGGTCACGACCTACAGTGTGTCACTCTGGTACTAGAGGTCAGGACCTCCCGTGTTTCACTCTTCACTAGAGTTTAGGACCTCCAGTGTTTCACCCTGGCACTATAGGTCACAACCTTCAGTGTTTCACCCTGGCAAATGGGTCAGGAGCCTCCATTGTTTCACCCTGCAATATAGGTCAGGACCTCCCTTGTTTTACCCTGGGACTACAGATGAGGACCTCCCGTGTTTTACCCTGGCATTATAGGACAGGACCTCCAGTGCTTCACCCTGGCACTATAGGTCAGGTCCTCCAGTGTTTCACTTTGGTACTATAGGTCAGGACCTCTAGTATTTCACCCAGGCACTATAGGTCAGGATCTCCAGTGTTTCACCCTGGCACTATAGTTCAGGACCTCCAGTGTACCATCCTGTCACTAGAAGATAGGACCTCCAGTGCTTCACCCTGGTACTAGAGGGCAGGATCTTCCGTGTTTCATTCTGGTACTGTAGTTCAGGACCTCCCGTGTTTTACCCTAGCACTACAGGTCAGGACCTCCAGTGTTTCACACTTGCACCAAAGGTCAGGACCTTCAGTGTTTCACCCTGGCACTATAGGACAGGACCTCCAGTGTTTTACCCTGGCACTATAGGTCAGAACCTACAATGTTTCACACTGGAACTATAGGTCACAACCTCCAGTGTTTCACCCTGGCAAATAGGTCAGGACCTCCAGTGTTTCACCCTGGCAATATAGGTCAAGACTTCCCTTGTTTCACCCTGGGACTATGGATGAGGACCTCCCGTGTTTTACCCTGGCACTATAGGTCAGAACCTACAATGTTTCACTCTGGAACTATAGGTCACAACCTCCAGTGTTTCACCCTGGCAAATAGGTCAGAAACTCCAGTGTTTTACCCTGGCAATATTGGTCAGGAACTCCGTTGTTTCACCCTGGGACTATAGATGAGGACCTCCCGTGTTTTACCCTGGCACTATAGGTCACAACCTCCAGTATTTCACCCAAGCACAATAGGTTAGGACCTCCAGTGTTTCACCCTGGCACTATAGGTCAGGGCCTACAATGTGTCACCCTGGCACTATAGGTCAGGAGCTCCAGTGTTTCACCCTGGCACTATAGGTCAGGGCCTACAGTGTTTCACCCTGGTAGTAGAGGTCAGGACCTCCCATGTTTCACTCTGGAACTAGAGGTTAGGACCTCCAGTGTTTCACCCTGGCATTATAGGTCAGGAACTCCAGTGTTTCACACTGGCACTATACAGTAGGTCAGGACCTCCAGTGTTTCACCCTGGCACTATAGGTCAGGACCTCCAGTGTTTCACCCTGGCACTATAGGTTAGAACCTACAATGTTTCACTCTGAAACTATAGGGCAGGACCTCCAGTATTTCACCCTGGCACTATAGGTCAGGACCTCCAGTGTTTCACTCTGGCACTATAGGTCACAACCTCCAGTGTTTCACTCTGGCACTATAAGTCAGGACCTTCAGTGTTTCACCTTGGCACTATAGGTCAGGACTTCCAGTGTTTCACTCTGGCACTATAGGTCAGGACCTTCAGTGTTTCACCTAGGCAGTATAGGTCAGGACCTCCAGTGTTTCACTCATGCACTACAGGTCAGGAACTGCAGTGTTTCATCCTGGCACTATAGGTCACGATCTCCCATGTTTCACCCTGGCACTACAGGTCAGGACCTCCAGTGTTTCACACTGGCACTATACAGTAAGTCAGGACCAGCAGTGTTTTATCCTGGCACTATAGGTCAGGACTTCTGTTGTTTCACCCTGGCACTACAGGTCAGGACCTCCAGTGTTTCACATTGGCACCATAGGTCACGACCTCCAGAGTTTCACCCCTGCACTATAGGTCAGGAGCTCCAGCGTTTCACCCTGGCACTATAGGTCAGGAGCTACAGTGTTTCACGCTGGTAGTAGATGTCAGGACCTCCCGTGTTTCACTCTGGAACTAGAGGTTAGGGCCTCCAGTGTTTCACCCTGGCACTATAGGTCAGGACCTCCAGTGTTTCACACTGGCACTATGCAGTAGGTCAGGACCTGCAGTCTTTCATCCTGGCACTATAGGTCAGGACCTCCAGTGTTTCACCCTGGCACTAGAGGTTAGGACCTCCAGGGTTTCACCCTGGCACTGTAGATCAGGACCTCCAGTGTTTCACCTGTGCACTATAGGTCAGGACCTCCAGTGTTTCACTCTGGCACTAGAGGTCAGGACCTACCGTGTTTCACTCTGGCACTAGAGGTTAGGACCTCCAGAGTTTCACCCTGGCACTAGTGGTCAGGACCTCCAGTGTTTCACACTGGCACCATAGGTCTGGACTTCCAGTGTTTCACCTTGGCACTATAGGTCAGGACCTCCAGTGTTTCACCCTGGCACTAGAGGTTAGGACCTCCAGTGTTTCACCGTGGTACTAGAGGTCAGGACCTCCCGTGTTTCACTTTGGCACTAGAAGTCAGGACCTCCAGTGTTTCATCCTGGCACTATCGGTCCATACCTCCCGTGTTTCACCCTGGCACTATAGGTCACTACCTCCAGTGTTTCACTCTTGCAGTATAGGTCAGGACCTCCCGTGTTTTACTCTGGCACTGTAGGTCACGACCTCCAGTGTTTCACATTGGCACTAGAGATCAGAACCTACAATGTTTCACTCTGGAACTATAGGTCAGGACCTCCCGTGTTTCATTCTGGCACTGTAGTTCAGGACCTCCCGTGTTTTACCCTGGCACTACAGGTCAGGACCTCCAGTGTTTCACACTTGCACCATAGTTGAGGACCTTAAGTGTTTCACCCTGGCACTATAGGACAGGACCTCCAGTGTTTCACCCTGGCACTATAGGGTAGGACCTCCAGTGTTTCCCCCTGCAATATCGGTCAGGACCTCCAGTGTTTCACCCTGGCACTATAGGTCAGGACCTCCAGTGTTTCACTCTGGCACTATAGGACAGGACCTACAGTGCATCACCCTAGCACTATAGGTCAGGACCTCCAGTGTTTCACCCTGGCAATATAGGTCAGGACCTTCAGTGTTTCACTTTGGTACTATAGGTCAGGACCTCTAGTGTTTCACACTGGCACTTGAAGTCAGGACCTCCAGTGTTTCACTCTGGCACTATTGGTCAGGACCTCTCGTGTTTCTCTCTGGCACTATAGGGTCAGGACCTCCAGTGTTTCACACTGGCACTATAGAGTAGTTAATGACCTGCAGTGTTTCATCCTGGCACTATAGGTCAGGACTTCCGGTGTTTCACCCTGGCACAGTAGGTCAGGACCTCCAGTGTTTCACCCCTGCACTATAGGTCAGGACCTCCATGTTTCACCCTGGCTCTATAGGTCAGGACCTACAGTGTTTCACCGTGGTACTAGAGGTCAGGACCTCCCGTGTTTCACTCTGGCACTAGAGGTTAGGACCTCCAGTGTTTCACCCTGGCACTATAGGTCAGGATCTCCAGTGTTTCACACTGGCACCATAGGTCTGGACATCCAGTGTTTCACCCTGGCACTATAGGTCAGGACCTCCAGTGATTCACCCTGGCACTAGAGGTCAGGACCTCCAGTGTTTCACCCTGGCACTATAGGTCAGGACCTCCAGTGTTTCATCCTGGCACTATAGAACTGTACCTCCAGTTTTTCACATCAGCACCATAAGTCAGGACCTCCCGTGTTTCACCCTGGCACTATAGGTCAGGACCTCCGGTGTTTCACCCTGGCACTATACGTCAGAACCTACAATGTTTCACTCTGAACCTATAGGGCAGGACCTCCAGTGTTTCACCCTGGTACTAGAGGTCACAACCTCAGGTGTTTCACTCAGGCACTATAAGTCAGGTCCTTCAGTGTTTTACCCTGGTATATAGGTCAGGACCTCCAGTGTTTCACACTGGCACTATACAGTAGGTCAGGACCTGCAGTGTTTCATCCTGGCACTATAGGTCAGGACCTCCAGTGTTTCACCCTGGCACTATAGGTCAGGATCTCCAGTGTATCACCCTGGCACTATAGGTCAGAACCTACAATGTTTCACTCTGGAACTATAGGGCAGGACCTCCAGTGTTTCACCCTGGCACTATAGGTCAGGACCTCCCTTGTTTCACCATGGGACTATAGGTGAGGACCTCCCGCGTTTTAACCTGGCACTATAGATCACAACCTCCAGTGTTTCGCCCTGGCACTATAGGTTAGGACCTCCAGTGTTTCACTCTGGCACTATAGGTCACAACCTCAGGTGTTTCACTCGGGCACTATAAGTCAGGACCTTCAATGTTTCACCCTGGCACTATAGGTCAGGGCCTCCAGTGTTTCACCCTGGCACTATAGGTCAGGACCTTCAGTGTTTCACCTAGGCAGTATAGGTCAGGACCTCTAGTGTTTCACTCTTGCACTATAGGTCAGGAACTCCAGTATTTCATCCTGGCACTATAGGTCACGATCTCCCATGTTTCACCCTGGCACTACAGGTCAGGACCTCCAGTGTTTCACACTGGCACTATACAGTAGGTCAGGACCAGCAGTGTTTCATCCTGGCACTATAAGTCAGGACTTCCGTTGTTTTAACCCTGGCACTACAGGTCAGGACCTCCAGTGTTTCACACTGGCACCATAGGTCAGGACCGCCAGTGTTTCACCCCTGCACTATAGGTCAGGAGCTCCAGTGTATCACCCTGGTAGTAGATGTCAGGACCTCCCATGTTTCACTCTGGAACTAGAGGTTAGGACCTCCAGTGTTTCACCCAGGCACTATTGGTCAGGACCTCCAGTGTTTCACACTGGCACTATACAGTAGGTCAGGACCTGCAGTCTTTCATCCTGGCAATATAGGTCAGGACCTCCGGTGTTTCACCCTGGCACTGTAGATCAGGACCTCCAGTGTTTCACCCCTGCACTATAGGTCAGGACCTCCAGTGTTTCAACCTGGCACTATAGGTCAGGACCTACCGTGTTTCACTCTGGCACTAGAGGTTAGGACCTCCAGTGTTTCACCCTGGCACTAGTGGTCAGGACCTCCAGTGTTTCACACTGGCACCATAGGTCTGGACTTCCAGTGTTTCACCTTGGCACTATAGGTCAGGACTTCCAGTGTTTCACCTTCGTACTAGAGGTCAGGACTTCCCGTGTTTCACTCTGGCACTAGAAGTCAGGACCTCCAGAGTTTCACCCTGGCACTAGAGGTCAGGACCACCAGTGCTTCACTCTGGCACTATTGGTCAGGACCTTCAGTGTTTCACCCTGGCACTACAGGTCAGGACATCCAGTGTTTCACTCTGGCACTATACGTCAGGAACTCCAGTGTTTCATCCAGGCACTATCAGTCCATACCTCCCGTGTTTCACTCTGGCACTATAGGTCAGGACCTCCAGTGTTTCACCCTAGCACTATCGGTCACTACCTTTAGTGTTTCACTCTTGCACTATAGGTCAGGACCTCCCGTGTTTTACCCTGGCACTGTAGGTCACGACCTCCAGTGTTTCACATTGGCACTAGAGATCAGAACCTCCAGTGTTCCATCCTGGCACTATAGGGCAGCACCTCCAGTGTCCCATCCTGGCACTATAGGTCAGCACCTCCAGTGTTCCATCCTGGCACTATAGGTCAGGATCTTCAGAGTTTCACACTGGCACTATAGGTCAGGACGTCCAGGGTTGCACACTGGCAATATAGGACAGGACCTGCAGTGTTTCACAATGGCACTATTGGGAAGGACCTCCAGTGTTTCACCCTGGCACTATAGGTCAGGACCTCCAGTGTTTCACCCTGCAATATAGGTCAGGACCTCCAGTGTTTCACCCTGGCACTATTGGTCAGGACCTCCAGTGTTCCATCCTGTCACTAGAAGATAGGACCTCCAGTGCTTCACCCTGGTACTAGAGGGCAGGATCTCTCGTGTTTCATTCTGGCACTGTAGTTCAGGACCTCCAGTGTTTCACCCTGCAATATAGGTCAGGACCTCCAGTGTTTCACCCTGGCACTATAGGTCAGGACCTCCAGTGTTTCCATCCTGCACTATAGGTCAGGAGCTCCGTGTTTCACCCTAGCAATGTAGGTCAGGACTCCAGTGTTTCACCCGTGCACTATAGGTCATTACCTCCAGTGTTTCACCCTGGCACTATAGGTCATGACCTACAATGTTTCACCCTGGTACTAGAGGTGAGGACCTCCCGTGTTTCACTCTGGCACTAGAGGTTAGGACCTCCAGTGTTTCACCCTGGCACTAGAGGTCAGGACCTCCAGTGTTTCACAATGGTACTAGAGGTCAGGACCTCCCATGTTTCACTCTGGCATTACAAGTCAGGACCTCCAGTGTTTCACCTTGGCACTAGAGGTAAGGACCTCCAGTGTTTCACCCTGGCACTATAGGTCAGGACCTTCAGTGTTTCATCCTGGCACTATAGAACTGGACCTCCAGTGTTTCACATCAGCACCATAGGTCAGGACCTCCAGTGTTTCACCCTGGCACTATAGGTCAGGACCTCCAGTGTTTCTCCCTGGCACTATAGGTCAGAACCTACAATGTTTCACCCTGGCACTATAGGTCAGGACCTCCCTTGTTCTACCCTGGGACTATAGGTGAGGACCTCCCGCGTTTTACCCTGGCACTATAGGTCACAACCTCCAGTGTTTCACTGTGGCACTATAGGTCAGGACCTCCAGTGTTTCACTCTGGCAATATAGGTCACAACCTCCAGTGTTTCACTCTGGCACTATACGTCAGGACCTTCATTTTTTCACCCTGGCACTATAGGTCAGGACCTCCAGTGTTTCACCCTGGCACTATAGGTCAGGACCTTCAGTGTTTCACCTAGGCAGTATAGGTCAGGACCTCCAGTGTTTCACTCTTGCACTATAGGTCAGGAACTCCAGTATTTCATCCTGGCACTATAGGTCACGATCTCCCATGTTTCACCCTGGCACTATAGGTCACGACCTCCAGTGTTTCGCCCTGGTACTATAGGTCAGGACCAGCAGTGTTTCATCCTGGCACTATAGTTCAGGACTTCCGTTGTTTCACCCTGGCACTACAGGTCAGGACCTCCAGTGTTTCACACTGGCACCATAGGTCAGGACCTCCAGTGTTTCACCCCTGCACTAAAGATCAGGAGCTCCAGTGTTTCACCCTGGCACTATAGGTCAGGACCTACAGTGTTTCACCCTGGTATTAGATGACAGGACCTCAAGTGTTTCACTCTGGAACTAGAGGTTAGGACCTCCAGTGTTTCACCCTGGCACTATAGGTCAGGACCTCCAGTGTTTCACACTGGCACTATATAGTAGGTCAGGACCTCCAGTGTTTCATCCTGGCACTATAGGTCTGGACCTCCAGTGTTTCACATCGGCACCATAGGGCAGGTCCTCCAGTGTTTCACCATGGAACTATAGGTCACGACCTCCAGTGTTTCACCCTGGCACTACAGGTCAGGACCTCCAGTGTTTCACCCTGGCACTATAGGTGAGGACCTCCCGTGTTTTACCCTGGCACTATATGTCACAACCTCCAATGTTTCACCCTGACACTATAGGTCAGGCCCTCTAGTCTTTCATCCTGGCACTATAGGTCACGACCTCCAGTGTTTCACTCTGGCACTATAGGTCAGGACCTTCAGTGTTGCACCCTGGCACTATAGGTCAGGACTTTCAGTGTTTCACCTAGGTAGTATAGGTCAGGACCTCCAGTGTTTCTCTCTGGCACTAAAGGTCAGGAACTCCAGTGTTTCATCCTGGCACTATAGAACTGTACCTCCAGTGTTTCACATCAGCACCATAAGTCAGGACCTGCAGTGTTTCACCCTGGCAGTTTAGGTCAGGACCTCCAGTGTTTCACCCTGGCACTATACGTCAGAACCTACAATGTTTCACTCTGAAACTATAGGGCAGGACCTCCAGTGTGTCACCCTGGCACTATAGGTCACGACATCCAGTGTTTCACCCTGGCACTATAGGTCAGAATCTCAAGGTTTTCACTCTGGCACAATAAGTCAGGATCTTCAGTGTTTCACCCTGGCACTATAGGTCAGGACTTCCAGTGTTTCACCCTGGCACTATAGGTCAGGACCTTCAGTGTTTCACCTAGGCAGTATAGGTCAGGACCTCCAGTGTTTCACTCTTGCACTATAGGTCAGGAACTCCAGTATTTCATCCTTGCACTATAGGTCACGATCTCCCATGTTTCACCCTGGCACTGTAGGTCACGACCTCCAATGTTTCGCCCTGGTACTATAGGTCAGGACAAGCAGTGTTTCATCCTGGCACTATAGGTCAGGACTTCCGTTGTTTCACCCTGGCACTACAGGTCAGGACCTCCAGTGTTTCACACTGGCACTATAGGTCAGGACCTCCAGTGTTTCACCCTTGCACTAAAGGTCAGGAGCTCCAGTGTTTCACCCTGGCACTATAGGTCAGGACCTACAGTGTTTCACCCTGGTAGTAGATCTCAGGACCTCCCGTGTTTCACTCTGGAACTAGAGGTTAGGACCTCCAGTGTTTCACCCTGTCACTAGAAGATAGGACCTCCAGTGCTTCACCCTGGTACTAAGGGTAGGATCTTCCATGTTTCATTATGGCACTGTAGTTCAGGACCTCCCGTGTTTTACCCTGGTACTACAGGTCAGGACCTCCAGTGTTTCAACATGGCAACATAGGGTAGGACCTCCAGTGTTTCCCCCTGCAATATCGGTCAGGACCTCCAGTGTTTCACCCTGGCACTATAGGTCAGGACCTGCAGTGTTCCATCCTGTCACTAGAAGATAGGACCTCCAGTGCTTCACCCTGGTACTAAGGGGCAGGATCTCCCGTGTTTCATTATGGCACTGTAGTTCAGGACCTCCCGTGTTTTACCCTGGCACTACAGATCAGGACCTCCAGTGTTTCAACATGGCAACATAGGGTAGGACCTCCAGTGTTTCCCCCTGCAATATCGGTCAGGACCTCCAGTGTTTCACCTTGGCACTATAGGTCAGGACCTCCAGTGTTTCACTCTGGCACTATAGGAAAGGACCTCCAGTGCTTCACCCTGGCACTATAGGTCAGGACCTCCAGTGTTTCACCCTGGCACTATAGGTCAGGACCTTCAGTGTTTCACTTTGGTACTATAGGTCAGGACCTCTAGTGTTTCACACTGGCACTTGAAGTCAGGACCTCCAGTGTTTCACTCTGGCACTATTGGTCAGGACCTCTCGTGTTTCTCTCTGGCACTATAGGTCAGGACCTCCAGTGTTTCACACTGGCACTATACAGTATGTCAGGACCTGCAGTGTTTCATCCTGGCACTATAGGTCAGGACCACCGGTGTTTCACCCTGGCAATGTAGGTCAGGACCTCCAGTGTTTCACCCGAGCACTATAGGTCAGGACCTCCAGTATTTCACCCTGGCACTATAGGTCAGGACCTACAATATTTCACCCTGGTACTAGAGGTGAGGACCTCCCGTGTTTCACTCTGGCACTAGAGGTTATGACCTCCAGTGTTTCACCCTGGCACTAGAGGTCAGGACCTCCAGTGTTTCACAATGGTACTAGAGGTCAGGACCTCCCATGTTTCACTCTGGCATTAGAAGTCAGGACCTCCAGTGTTTCACCTTGGCACTAGAGGTCAGGACCTCCAGTGTTTCACCCTGGCACTATAGGTCAGGAACTCCAGTGTTTCATCCTGGCACTATAGAACTGGACCCCCAGTGTTTCACATCAGCACCATAGGTCAGGACCTCCAGCATTTCACCCTGGCACTATAGGTCAGGACCTCCAGTGTTTCTCCCTGGCACTATAGGTCAGAACCTACAATGTTTCACCCTGGCACTATAGGTTAGGACCTCCCTTGTTCTACCCTGGGACTATAGGTGAGGACCTCCCGCGTTTTACCCTGGCACTATAGGTCATAACCTCCAGTGTTTCACCGTGGCACTATAGGTCAGGACCTCCAGTGTTTCACTCTGGCACTATAGGTCACAACCTCCAGTGTTTCACTCTGGCACTATAGGTCAGGACCTTCATTGTTTCACCCTGGCACTATAGGTCAGGACCTCCAGTGTTTCACCCTGGCACTATAGGTCAGGACCTTCAGTGTTTCACCTAGGCAGTATAGGTCAGGACCTCCAATGTTTCACTCTTGCACTATAGGTAAGGAACTCCAGTATTTCATCCTGGCACTATAGGTCACGATCTCCCATGTTTCACCCTGGCACTATAGGTCACGACCTCCAGTGTTTCGCCCTGGTACTATAGGTCAGGACCAGCAGTGTTTCATCCTGGCACTATAGGTCAGGACTTCCGTTCTTTCACCCTGGCACTACAGGTCAGGACCTCCAGTGTTTCACACTGGCACCATAGGTCAGGACCTCCAGTGTTTCACCCCTGCACTAAAGATCAGGAGCTCCAGTGTTTCACCCTGGCACTATAGGTCAGGACCTACAGTGTTTCACCCTGGTATTAGATGACAGGACCTCAAGTGTTTCACTCTGGAACTAGAGGTTAGGACCTCCAGTGTTTCACCCTGGCACTATAGGTCAGGACCTCCAGTGTTTCACACTGGCACTATATAGTAGGTCAGGACCTCCAGTGTTTCATCCTGGCACTATAGGTCTGGACCTCCAGTGTTTCACATCGGCACCATAGGGCAGGTCCTCCAGTGTTTCACCATGGAACTATAGGTCACGACCTCCAGTGTTTCACCCTGGCACTACAGGTCAGGACCTCCAGTGTTTCACCCTGGCACTATAGGTGAGGACCTCCCGTGTTTTACCCTGGCACTATATGTCACAACCTCCAATGTTTCACCCTGACACTATAGGTCAGGCCCTCGAGTGTTTCATCCTGGCACTATAGGTCACGACCTCCAGTGTTTCACTCTGGCACTATAGGTCAGGACCTTCAGTGTTTCACCCTGGCACTATAGGTCAGGACTTTCAGTGTTTCACCTAGGTAGTATAGGTCAGGACCTCCAGTGTTTCACTCTGGCACTAAAGGTCAGGAACTCCAGTGTTTCATCCTGGCACTATAGAACTGTACCTCCAGTGTTTCACATCAGCACCATAAGTCAGGACCTGCAGTGTTTCACCCTGGCAGTATAGGTCAGGACCTCCAGTGTTTGACCCTGACACTATACGTCAGAACCTACAATGTTTCACTCTGAAACTATAGGGCAGGACCTCCAGTGTGTCACCCTGGCACTATAGGTCACGACATCCAGTGTTTCACCCTGGCACTATAGGTCAGGACCTCCAGTGGTTCACCCTGGCACTATAGGTCAGGACCTTCAGTGTTTCACCTAGGCAGTATAGGTCAGGACCTCCAGTGTTTCACTCTTGCACTATAGGTCAGGAACTCCAGTATTTCATCCTGGCACTATAGGTCACGATATCCCATGTTTCACCCTGGCACTATAGGTCACGACCTCCAGTGTTTCGCCCTGGTACTATAGGTCAGGACAAGCAGTGTTTCATCCTGGCACTATAGGTCAGGACTTCTGTTGTTTCACCCTGGCACTACAAGTCAGGACCTCCAGTGTTTCACACTGGCACCATAGGTCAGGACCTCCAGTGTTTCACCCCTGCACTAAAGGTCAGGAGCTCCAGTGTTTCACCCTGGCACTATAGGTCAGGACCTACAGTGTTTCACCCTGGTAGTAGATCTCAGGACCTCCCGTGTTTCACTCTGGAACTAGAGGTTAGGACCTCCAGTGTTTCACCCTGGCACTATAGGTCAGGACCTCCAGTGTTTCACACTGGCACTATACAGTAGGTTAGGACCTCCAGTGTTTCATCCTGGCACTATAGGTCTGGACCTCCAGTTTTTCACATCGGCACCATAGGGCAGGTCCTCCAGTGTTTCACCCTGGCACTATAGGTCACGACCTCCAGTGTTTCTCCCTGGCACTATAGGTCAGGACCTTCCTTGTTTCACCCTGGGACTATAGGTGAGGACCTCCCGCGTTTCACTCTGGCACTAGAGGTTAGGACCTCCAGTGTTTCACACTGGCACTATAGGTCAGGACCTCCAGTGTTTCACACTGGCACCATAGGTCTGGACTTCCATTGTTTCACCCTGGCACTATAGGTCAGGACCTCCAGTGTTTCACCCTGGCTCTAGAGGTCGGGACCACCAGTGTTTCACCCTGGTACTAGAGGTCAGGACCTCCCGTGTTTCACTCTGGCATTAGAAGTCAAGACCTCCAGTGTTTCACCCTGGCACTAGAGGTCAGGACCTCCAGTGTTTCACCCTGGCACTATAGGTCAGGACCTCCAATGTTTCATCCTGGCACTATGGAACTGGACTTCCAGTGTTTCAAAATCAGCACCATAGGTCAGGACCTCCAGTGTTTCACCCTGGCACTATAGGTCAGGACCTCCAGTGTTTCACCCTGGCACTATAGGTCAGAACCTACAATGTTTCACTCTGGAACTATAGGTCAGGACCTCCAGTGTTTCACTCTGGCACTATAGGTCACGACCTACAGTGTGTCACCCTGGTACTATGCGTCAGGACCTCCAGTGTTTCACCCTGGCAATATAGGTCAGGACCTCCTTTGTTTCACCCTGGGACTATTGATGAGGACCTCCCGTGTTTTACACTGGCACTATAGGTCACAACCTCCAGTATTTCACCCTGGTACTAGAGGACACGACCTTCAGTGTTTTACCCTGGTATATAGGTCAGGACCTCCAGTGTTTCACACTGGCACTATAAAGTAGGTCAGGACCTGCAGTGTTTCATCCTGGCACTATAGGTCAGGACCTCCAGTGTTTCACCCTGGCACTATAGGTCACGACCTCCAGTGTTTCACCCTGGCACTATAGGTCACGACCTCCAGTGTTTCACCCTGGCACTATAGGTCAGGACCTCCCTAGTTTCACCATGGGACTATAGGTGAGGACCTCCCGTGTTTTACCCTGGCACTATAGGTCACAACCTCCAGTGTTTCACCCTGGCACTATAGGTCAGGACCTCCAGTGTTTCACTCTGGCACTATAGGTCACAACCTCCAGTGTTTCACTCTGGCACTATAAGTCAGGACCTTCAGTGTTTCACCCTGGCACTATAGGTCAGGACCTCCAGTGTTTCACCCTGGCACTATAGGTCAGGACCTTCAGTGTTTCATCTAGGCAGTATAGGTCCGGACCTCTAGTGTTTCACTCTTGCACTATAGGTCAGGAACTCCAGTATTTCATCCTGGCACTATAGGTCACGATCTCCCATGTTTCACCCTGGCACTACAGGTCAGGACCTCCAGTGTTTCACACTGGCACTATACAGTAGGTCATTACCAGCAGTGTTTCATCCTGGCACTATAAGTCAGGACTTCCGTTGTTTTAACCCTGGCACTACAGGTCAGAACCTCCAGTGTTTCAAACTGGCACCATAGGTCAGGACCTCCAGTGTTTCACCCCTGCACTATAGGTCTGGAGCTCCAGTGTTTCACCCTGGCACTATAGGTCAGGACCTCCAGTGTTTCAACCTGGCACTATAGGTCAGGACCTACCGTGTTTCACCCTGGCACTAGAGGTTAGGACCTCCAGTGGTTCACCCTGGCACTAGTGGTCAGGACCTCCAGTGTTTCACACTGGCACCATAGGTCTGGACTTCCAGTGTTTCACCTTGGCACTATAGGTCAGGAACTCCAGTGTTTCACCCTGGCACTAGAGGTCAGAACCTCCAGTGTTTCACCCTGGTACTAGAGGTCAGGACCTCCCGTGTTTCACTCTGGCACTAGAAGTCAGGACCTCCAGAGTTTCACCCTGGCACTTGAGGTCAGGACTTCCAGTGTTTCACTCTGGCACTATAGGTCAGGACCTTCAGTGTTTCACCCTGGCACTACAGGTCAGGACATCCAGTGTTTCACCCTGGAACTATAGGTCAGGACCTCCCGTGTTTTACCCTGGCACTGTATGTCACGACCTCCAGTGTCTCACATTGGCACTAGAGATCAGAACCTCCAGTGTTCCATCCTGGCACTATAGGTCAGCACTTCCAGTGTTCCATCCTGGCACTATAGGTCAGCACCTCCAGGGTTCCATCCTGGCACTATAGGTCAGGACCTTCAGAGTTTCACACTGGCACTATAGGTCAGGACGTCCAGGGTTGCACACTGGCACTATAGGGTAGGACCTCCAGTGTTTCACCCTGGC
>NW_024731073.1:0-18847 GCF_018991925.1 Homarus americanus | reverse complement strand
ATCAGTGTGCTTCAGTTCACGTATTGCTGCACTCCCAGGTACACGTCCGACACTCAGAACACCTGACACTCCCAGGTACATCTCCTGACACTCCAGCTTCCTCCAATATTCCCAGGTACCTCTGATACTCCCAGGTACCTTTGAGACTCCCGTTGCTTCACTGACACCCTGGTGCACCTCTGGCCTCCCAGGTGCTCCTCTACCTCCCCTGGTTCACCTCTGAGGAACTCCAGGTACATCTCCAGACACTCCACTTACCTCCAGATATTCCAGGTACACCTCTGATACTCCCAGGTACACCTTTGGAGTTTGGGCATGTCTTACTGACCTCTGGCCTCCCAGGTACTCCTCAGCCTCCTGGTTCACCTCTGAGACTCCCAGGTACACCTCCCAGCCACCCTGGTACACCTCCCGATATTCCCAGGTACACCTCCGGATTTTCCCAGGTACCTCCGTATTCTGAGAATACCTCCCGTGCTCCCAGGTACACCTTTGAGACTCCCAGGTACTTCACTGACACTCCTGAGCCTCCGACATTCCCAGGTCACCTCTGGCTCTCCCAGGTACACCTCCCGATGCTCCCAGGTACCTCTGACACTCCCAGGTCGCCTCCCGACACTCCCAGGTACAACTCCCGACCTCCCAGGTAACCTCCGATACTCCGGTACCTTCTGACTCCATGTGCACCTCAGACACTCCCTGGTACACCTCTGGCACTCCCAGGTACCTCTTTCCTCCTGGTTTTCCCCCTGGCACCCAGGTACCTCAGACACTCCCAGGTACACCTCAGGCACTCCCAGGTACACCTCTGACACTCCTGGTACACCTCCAGGCACTTCTAAGTCACCTCTCACACTCGCAAGGTACACCTCTGATCCCAGGGACACCATGACACTGCCAGGTACAACTCACATGCTCCTTGTGCACCTCCGACCTCCCAGGTACACCTCCCAGCCTCCCAGGTACACCACTGACCTCCCTGTTACAACCTCCAGGTACCTCCACTCCCCTGGTTCTCCTGACACTCCCAGGTACCTCAGACACTCCCAGGTGCCTCTGAAACTCCCAGGTACCTCAGACCTCCCAGGTACCTCCCAACATGCTCCCAGGTACACCTCTGACCTCCCAAGTACACCTCCTAACACTCCCCAGGTACACCTCCGACACTCTCAGGTACCTCCGACACTCCCCAGGTACCTTCTTACACTCCTGGTACACCTCCTACACTCCAGGTACACCTCCTGACCCTTCCAGGTCACCTCTGACACTCCCAGGTACACCTCTGACACTCCCAGGTACATCTCTGCCAGGTGCTCCTGACACTCCCAGGTACGCGACCTCCCAGGTACTCACAGACATGTCCCTGCACCTCCCACCTCCCAGGTACCGCGACCACTGCCAGGTACACCTCCCGACACTGCAGGTAAACCTCCGACACTCCCAGGTACACTTCTCACCTCCCAGGTACACCTCCTCCCAGGTGCCTCCACAGCTCCCAGGCACTCTCACTCAGGCCCCAGTGGCCTCCCAGGTACCTCTGCCTCCCAAGTACACCTCTGTCACTCCCAAGACATCCCAGGTACACCTCTGACACTCCCAGGTACCTTCTTACACTCCCAGGTGCACCTCCGACACTCCCAGGTACACCTCCTGACACTCCCAGGTGCCACCTCTGACACTCCCAGGTGCCTTGACACTGCTGAGGTACACCTCAGACACTCCCAGGTACACTTCTCCCACTACTGTTTTCACACTGCCAATTTATACCTCAGACACTCCCAAGTACACTTCTCACACTCCCAGGTACACCTCCGACACTCCCAGGTACTCTGACATTCACAGTTTACTCACTCCCATCACCTCTGACACTCCCAGGTGCCACCGCCCAACCTCCCAGGTACACCACAGACACTGCCAGGCCTCCAGACACTGCCAGGTACACCTCAGGCACTGCCAGGTACACCTCAGACACTCCCAGGTACACCTCAGTCACTCAAGGTGCACCTCTGACACCTAAGTGCATCTCTGACGCTCCAGGCATACCTCTGACACTCCCCAGGTACCCTTCTTACCTCCTAGGTACACCTCAACTGCCCCAGGTACACGTCCGACCTCCCCAGATACACCTCTGGCGCCTCCCAGGTGCATCTCTGGCCTCCCAGCTACACCTCCGTGTTCAGGTACACCTCTGCCTCCCCTGTTTTCGACCTCCCAAGGTACCTCGGGCACTCCCTGGTACACCTCCTGGCCTCCCAGGTACCTCATTCACTCCTGGTTGTCTGGCCTCCCAGGACACCTCAGAACACTCCCAGGTACACCTCAGACATTCCCAGGTACACCTCTGACAGTACCTGGTACACCTCAGGCACTTCTGGGTGTCTCTCACACTCAGTACACCTCCCACACTCCCAGATACTCCTGTGACACTCCTTTGTGCTTCTCTGACACTCCCAGGTACACCTCAGATACTCCCAGGTACACCTCAGACACTCCCAGGCACACCTCTGCTCCCAGGTACACCGCCCAGCACTACCAGGTACACCTCTGACACTCCATGGACACCTCTGACCTCCCAGGTACACCTCTGACCTCCCAGGTACTCACTGACACCCCCTGTTCAAACCCATGGCACTCCAGGTACCTCTGACACCTCCCAGGACACCTCCTGACACTCCCAGGTACACCTCAGGAACACTCCCAGGTACCCCTTCTCACACTCCCAGGACACCTCCAACACTCTCCCACTCTCTCTGTCACTCCCTGATACACGTCTGCTGCTCCCAGGTACCCCCACCTCCCATTACTGCTGACACTGCCAGTACACATCGAACCTGCCCAGTACACTTGAACACACTGCCAGGTACACCTCCAGACACTCCCAGGCCACACCTCAGTCACTCCAAGGTGCATCTCTGCCTCCCAAGTGCACCTCTGACACTCCCAGGCACACCTCTGACTCCCAGGTACACCTCAGACTCCCAGGTACCCCTGCCCAGCCTCCCAGGTACACCTCCAGCACTCCCAAGTGCCCTTCTGACTCCCAGGTACACCTCTGACACTCCCAGGTCACACCTCTCTCCTGCCCAGGTACTCCTGACACTCCTGGTACACCTAACCTCCCAGAGTACACCTCCTGACACTCCCAGGTGCAGACACTCCCAGGTACACTTCTCTCTCCTCCCGTTACCTCTGACCTCCTAGGTACTCCTCTGTCAGTCCTGATACCTCTACCTCCCAGGTACACCGCTGACACTCCCAGGTACACCGCTGACACTGCCAGGTGCCTCCAGACACTTCCAGGTACCTCGAACTCTCCCAAGTGCTGCCTCTGACACTCCCAGGCACACCTCTGACCTCCCAGGTACACCTCAGACACTCCCAGATACACCTCTGACCTCCCAGGTACATCTCTGACACTCCCAGGTACTCCACTGACCTCCCAGGTACTTTGACCTCCAGGTACTCTGGCATTCCTTGGCTACACCTCTGACCTCCCAGGTACACCCTGACACTGCCAGGTACACCTCCCGACACTGCCAGGTACACCTCCGACACTCCCAGGTACACTTCTCACTCCCATGCCTCCGGCACCTCCCACCTCTGACACTCCCAGGTACACGTCCGACACTCCCAGATACACCTCTGACCTCCCAGGTACATCTCCTGACACTCCCAGCTACACCTCCGATATTCCCAGGTACACCTCTGATGCTCCCAGGTACACCTTTGAGACTCCCAGGTGCTTCTACTGGCCTCTGGTGCCTCCGGCCTCCCAGGTACTCTCCCAGCCTCCCTGGTTCACCTCGAGACTCCCAGGTACACCTCTGACACTCCCTGGTACCTCCGTATTCCAGGTACACCTCCGATATTCCCAAGTACACCTCCCGATACTCCCAGGTACCTCCGAGACTCCCAGGTACTTCACTGACACTCCCTGGTATCACCCTGACATTCCCAGGTACCTCTGACTCTCCCAGGTGCCTCTGATGCTCCCCATGCTCTCAAGCCTCCCAGGTCCCGCCTCCCGGCGCTCCCAGGTACAACTCCGGCACTCCCAGGTAAACCTCCCGTCTCCCTAGGTACACCTCTGACCTCCCAGGTACACCTCCAAGCCTCCTAGGTATTCCTCTGTCGCTCCTGTACCTCTGGCCTCCCATGTACACCTCAGACACTCTGGTACCTCTGACCTCCCAGGTACCTCTTTCCTCCTGGTTTTCCCTGACACTCCCAGGTACCTCAAGGCACTCAGGTACACCTCAGACACTCCCAGGTACACCTCAGACACTCCCAGGTACACCTCTGGCCTCCTGGTGCCTCAGACACTTCTGGGCTCTCTCACACTCGCAGGCACACCTCTGACACTCCCAGCACCGCTGACACTGCCAGGCCTAACTCTGACACTCCATGCACCTCCGACATCCCAGGTACCTCCCGGCACTCCCAGGTACACCACTGACACTCCTGGTACACCCCTGACACTCCCAGGTACACCTCTGACACTCCGGTCACCTCAAGACACGCCCAGGTACATCCCAAATACTCCCAGATACACCCCAGACTCACAGATACACCCCGAACTCCCAACCTCTGACACTCTGGTACACTTTGGCCTCCCAGGCACCTCTGCTCCAGGTACACCTCTGACACTCCCAGGTACACCTCTGACACTCCCAGGTACTCCACTGACATTCCCTGGTACACTCTGCACTCCCAGGTACACGTCAGACACTCCAGATACACCTCTGCCTCCCATATACCTCCCAGCTGCTCCCAGGTACCTCTAACTGCTCCCAGGTACTCAACTGACACTCCTGGTGCCCTGACTCCCAGGTACACCTCCAATGCTCCCAGGTACCCCTCTGAGCACTCCCAGGTACCTTCTCTCACTCCCAGGTACACCTCTGACAATCCCTATGCCCTCTGTCACTCCCTGATACCTCCTAACTGCTCCCAGGTACACCACCAGACACTCCCCAGGTCCCACCCTGACCTCCAGGTACACCTGTGACCTCCCAGGTACACCTCTGACACTCCCAAGTACCTCTAACTCCCAGGTCCTCTGGACACTCCCAGGTACACCTCCTGACACTCCCAGGTAAACCTCTGCCTCCCAGGTACTCACTGTGTGACACCTCTGCACTCCCAGGTACGTCCAATGCTCCCAGATACATCTCTGTGCTCCCAGGTACCTGCAGCTCCCCAGGTACACCTCTGCCTCCCAGGTACTCCCTGCTCCCTGGTACACCCCTGACACTCCCAGGTCACCTCTGACACTCCCACTGAACCTCCCAGGTACACCTCTCTCCTCCCAGGTACACCTCTGACACTCCTAGGTGCTCCTCTGTCAGTCCCTGATACACCTCTAACCTCCCAGGTACACCGCTGACACCCCAGGTACACCGCTGACCTGCCAGGCACCTCAGACACTTCCAGGTACCTCAGACCTCCCAAGTGCACCTCCGACTCCCAGGCACACCTCTGACACTCCCAGGTACACCTCAGACACTCCCAGATACACCTCCAACACTCCAGGTACATCTCTGACACTCCCAGGTACTCACTGCACTCCCAGGTACCTTTTGACACTCCCAGGTACTCCACTGACATTCCTTAACACACCTCTGACACTCAGTCGTGACACTGCCAGGTACACCTCCGACACTGCTAGGTACACCTCCGACACTCCCAGGTACACTTCTCACACTCCCATAACCTCACACTCCCAGGTACACCTCTGACACTCCCAGGTACACGTCGCACTCCCAGATACACCTCTGCACTCCAGGTGTCTCTGACCTCCCAGCTACCTCCGATATTCCCAGGTACTCCGATTCTCCCAGGTACCTTGGAGACTCCCACTTCACTGACACTCCTGGTATACCCCTGACATTCCCAGGTACACTCGGCCTCTCCCAGGTACACCTCTGATACTCCCAGGTACACCTCCGAGCACTCCCAGGTCACCCCTCCCGGCTTCTCCCAGGTACAACTCCACACTCCCAGGTAAACCTCGATACTCCTGGGCCTCTGGCCTCCCAGGTACACCTCCAGCCTCCTAGGTATTCTCTGACGCTCCCTGGTACACCTCCCAGCACTCTCCATGTACACCTCAGACACTCCCTGATCCTCCTCAGCCTCCCAGGTACACCTCTTTCCTCCCTGGTTTTCCCCCAGCCTCCCAGGTACACTAGACACTCCAGGTACCCTCAGCCTCCCAGGTACACCTCAGACACTCCCAGGTACCTCTGACACTCCTGGAACCTCAGACACTTACACCTCTCACACTCCAGATACACCTCTCACCTCCCAGGGACACCATGACACTGCAGGTACAACTCTGACACTCCGCCTTGCCTCCGACACTCCCAGGTACCTCCACCTTGCCTCCCAGGTACCACTCCTGGTACACCTGACACTCCCAGGTACCTCTGACCTCCCAGGTGCCTCAGCCGCCCAGGTACATCCCAGATACTCCCAGATACACCCAGACACTCACAGGTACACCTCCGACACTCCCAGGTACACCTCCTGACACTCCCTGGTACACTTCTGACACTCCCAGACACCTCTGACACTCCCAGGTACCTCTGACCTCCTAGGTACTCCTCTGTCACTCCCTGATACACTCCTAACCTCCCAGGTACACCAGTGGCCTCCCATTGCACCACTTTGAGGTGCACCTCAGACACTTTCAGGTACACCTCAGACACTCCCAAGTGCACCTGACACTCCCAGGCACACCTCTGACACTCCCAGGTACACCTCGAACACTCCCAGATACACCTCTGACCTCCCAGGTACGTCTCTGACACTCCCAGGTACTCCACTGACACTCCCAGGTACACCTTTGACACTCCCAGGTACTCACTGACATTCCCTTGCCACACCTGTGACCTCCCAGGTACACCGCTACACTGCCAGGTGCCTCCGACCTGCCAGGTACACCTCCGACACTCCCAGGTACACTTCTCACAATCCCAGGTACACCTCCGACACTCCCAGGTACACCTCTGACACTCCCAGGCACCTGAACCTCCCAGGTACCTGCCCCAGCCTCCCAGGTACACCTCTGACACTCCCAGGTACACCTCTGACATTCCCAGGTACACCTCTGAGCACCCCAGGTGCACCGCTGACACTCCCAGGTACACCGCTGACACTGCCAGGTGCACCTCAGACACTCCCAGGTACACCTCTCAGTCTCAAGGTGCATCTCCCACTGCTCCCAAGTGCCTCTGGCCTCCCAGGCACCTCCCTGACACTCCCAGGTACACCTCAGAACCTCCCAGGTACACCGCTGACCTCCTAGGTACACCTCTGACACTCCCAAGTACACCTCCTGACACTCCTAGGTACACCTCCGACACTCCCAGGTACACCTCCGACCTCCCAGGCCACCTTCCTTACACTCCCAGGTGCTCTTCCCCACACTCCCAGGTACACCTCTGACCTCCCAGGTACACCTCTGACACTCCCAGGTACACCTCTGACTCCAGGGCCACATCTCCTGACCTCCCAGGTACCTCTGACCTCCCAGGTACACCTCTGGCCTCCCAGGTACACCTCTGACACTCCCAGGTACACTTCTGATCCTCCCAGGTGCACCTTTGACACTCCGGTACTCACATTCCTGGTACCTGGCCTCCCAGGTACACCGCTGACACTGCCAGGTCACCTCCGACACTCCCAAGTACCTCCGACCTCCCAGGTGCACTTCTCACACTCCCAGGTACCTCCGACCTCCCAGGCACCTCTGGCCTCCCAGGTCACCTCTGACACTCCAGGTACCTCACGACACTCCCAGGTACCTCTCACCTCCCAGTGCTCCACTGACATTCACTGGTACACTTCTCAACCTCCCATGTATCCCGACACTCCCAGATACACCTCTGACCTCCCAGGTACATCTCGGCCTCCCCAGGTACACCTCCCAGCACTGCCAGGTACACATCCTGACAATCCCAGGTACTATGGCACTCCCAGGTACACCTCTGACACTCCAGGTACATCTCTGCCAGGTACACCTTTGACACTCCAAGTACTCCACTGACATTCCTGGTACGCTTCTGACACTCCCAGGTACACGTCCAACACTCCCAGATACACCTCTGACTCCCTAGGTGCATCTTTGACCTCCCAGGTACACCTCTGACACTGCCAGGTACAGCTCTGACAATCCCAGGTACTCCTGTGACACTCCCAGGTACACCTCCCGACACTCCCAGGTACCTCTGGCCCCCAGGTACACCTCCCGATAATCCCAGGTACACCTCTGTGCTCCCAGGTACACCTTTGAGACTCCCAGGTACACCTCGGCCTCCCAGGCACACTTCTGATACTCCCAGGTACACCTTTGACACTCCCAGGCTCCCACTGACATTCCCTGGTACACCTCTGGCCTCCCGGTACCTCAGGCCTCCCAGGCACACCCCAGCACTCCCTAGGTACACTCACCAGCCTCCCAAGTACACCTCTGACACTCCTAGGTACACCTCCGACACTCCCAGGTACACCTCCGACACTCCCAGGTACCTTCTCCACACTCCCAGTGCTCTTCCGACCTCCCAGGTACCTCTGACACTCCGAGTGCCTCAGGCACTCCCAGGTACACCTCCTGACACTCCGAGGTACATCTCTGACACTCCCAGGTACCTCTGACCTCCCAGGTACCTCGGAGACTCCCAGGTACACCTCTGACACTCCCAGGTACACTTCTGATGCTCCCAGGTACACAGCAACCTCCCAGGTACTCACTGACATTCCTGGTACACCTCTGACCACTCCCAGGTACACCTCCGACACTGCCAGGTCCCACCTCCGAGCCTCCCAAGTACACCTCCGACCTCCCAGGTACACTTCTCACACTTCCAGGTACACCTCCGACCTCCCAGGTACACCTCTGACACTCCCAGTACCTCTGACACTCCAGGTACACCTCTGGCACTCCCAGGTACACCTCTCACTCCCAAGTACTCCTGACATTCACTGGTACCTTCCCAGCCTCCCATGTACATGTCCGACCTCCCAGATACACCTCTGACACTCCCAGGTACATCTGACACTCCCAGGTACACCTCTGACCTGCCAGGTACACATCCTGACAATCCCAGGTACTACTGTGACACTCCCAGGTACACCTCCTGACACTCCCAGGTACATCTCTGCCAGGTACCTTTGACCTCCCAAGTACTCACTGACATTCCCTGGTACACTTCTGACCTCCCAGGTACACGTCCGACACTCCCAGATACACCTCTGACACTCCTAGGTACATCTTTGCTCCCAGGTACACCTCTGACACTGCCAGGTACAGCTCTGACAATCCCAGGTACTCCTGTGACACTCCCGTACACCTCCGACACTCCCAGGCACCTCCCAGCACCCCCAGGTACACCTCCGATAATCCCAGTGACACCTCTGATACTCCCAGGTACACCTTTGAACTCCCAGGTACTTCACTGACACTCTGGTGCTCCTCTGACACTCCCTGGTTCACCTCTGAGACTCCAGGTACACCTCTGACTCTCCCTGGTACACCTCTGATTCCCAGGTACCTCCGATATTCCCAGGTACATCGTCTCCGTCACCTTTGAGACTCCCAGGTGCACCTCACTGATACTCCCTGGTATACCCCTGACATTCCCATGTGCACCTCTGACTCTCAGGTACCTCTGAACTCCCAGGTACACCTCCTGACACTCGGGGTCGCCTGCACACCCTCGCTCGACACTCCCATGTAAACCTCCGATACTCCCAAGGTACACCTCTGGCACTCCAAGTTACACCTCCCAGCACTCCCTGGTACACCTCAGCCTCCAGGTACACCTCAGACCTCCCTGGTACACCTCTGTGCTCCCAGGTACACTTTCACTCCTGGTTGTCTGACCTCCCAGGTACACCTCAGACCTCCAGGTACCACTCAGACACTCCAGGTACACCTCTGACAGTACCTGGGTACCTCAAGACACTTCTGGGTGCACCTCTCACACTCGAAGGTACACCTCTCACACTCCCAGATACTCTGTGACACTCCTGGTACTTCTCTGACACTCCCAGGTACACCTCAGATACTCCAGGTACCTCAGACACTCCCAGGCACCTCTGACACTCCAGGTACACCGCTGACACTACCAGGTACACCTCTGACCTCCATGTACCTCTCAGACTCCCAGGCACCTCTGCCTCCCAGGTACTCCACTGACACTCGTGAAAACCCCTGACCTCCCAGGTACACCTCTGACACTCCCCGGTACACCTCTGACCTCCCAGGTACACCTCAGACCTCCCAGGTACAACCCAGATACTCCCAGGTACACCCCAGACACTCCCAGGTACACCTCCGACACTCCAGGTACACCTCGACAGCTCCCTGGTACACCTCCCACCTCCCAGGTACACCTCTGACATTCCAGGAACACCTCTGACACTCCCTAGGTATTCCTCTGACACTCCCTGGTACCTCTGACACTCCACAAATACACCTGAGACACTCCCTGGTACACCTCTGACACTCCCAGGCACACCTCTCACTCCCCTGATTTTCCCCTGACACCTCTAAGCACACCTAAGACACCCCAGGCACACCCCAGACACCCCAGGCACACCTGACACCCCTGGCACACCTCCAGACACCCTAGGCACACCTCACACTGCAGGCACACCTCACACCCCCAGGCACTCCTGCACTCCCCTGGCACTCTCTGACACTCCCAGGCACACCTCAGACTCTCCCAGGTACACCTCCAGACACTTCCAGGTACACCTCGACACCCTAGGCACAGCCTGACACTGGCACACCACTGACACTGAAAGATACACCTCTGACACTCCATGTATACCTCCGACACTCCCAGGCACACCTCTGACACACCCAGGTGCTTCACTGACACTCCCTGGTACCCTGACACTCCCAGGCACACCTCTGACACCCCAGGCACACCTCTGACACTCCCCAGGCACACCTCAGACACTCCCCAGGCACACCCCAGATATTCCCAGATACCCCATACACCCCAGGCACACCTCCGACACGCGGCACACCTCTGACACCCCCAGGCACACCTCAGACACTCCCCAGGCACACCTCTGACACCCCTGGCACCTCAGACATTTCTAGGCACACCCTCACACTCCGCAGGTACACCTCCTGACACACCCAGGCACTCCACTGACTCCCTGGTACAACCCCTGACACACTCCCAGGCACACCTATGACACTCCCAGGTACACCTCTGACACCCCAGGCACACCTCAGACACCCAGGCACACCCCAGATATTCCCCAGATACACCCCATACACTCCTGCACCTGACACGCCAAGGTACACCGCTGACACTCCCAGGCACACCCTGACACTCCCAAGTACACCTCTGACACTCCCAGGTACACCTCCGACACTCCCAGGTACACCTCCGACACTCCCAGGTACACTTCTTGCACTCCCAGGTACTCTTCCGACACTCCCATGTACACCTCTGACACTCCCAGGTTCACCTCTGACACTCCGAGGTACATCTCTGACACTCCTAGGTACATCTTTGACACTCCCAGGTACACCTCTGACACTGCAAGGTACAGCTCTGACAATCCCAGGTACTCCTGTGACAATCCCAGGTACACCTCCGACACTCCCAGGTACACCTCTGACACCCCCAGGTACACCTCCGATAATCCCAGGTACACCTCTGATACTCCCAGGTACACCTTTGAGACTCCCAGGTACTTCACTGACACTCTCTGGTACTCCTCTGACATTCCCTGGTTCACCTCTGAGACTCCCAGGTACACCTCTGACTCTCCCTGGTACACCTCTGATATTCCCAGGTACACCTCCGATATTCCCAGGTACATCTCCGATACTCCCAGGTACACCTTTGAGACTCCCAGGTACGTCACTGATACTCCCTGGTATACCCCTGACATTCCCATGTACACCTCTGACTCTCCCAGGTACACCTCTGATACTCCCAGGTACACCTCTGACACTCCGAGGTCCGCCTGCGACACCCCCATGTGCAACTCCGACACTCCCAGGTAAACCTCCGATACTCCAAGGTACACCTCTGGCACTCCAAGTTACACCTCTGACACTCCCTGGTACACCTCTGACACTCCCAGGTACACCTCAGACACTCCCTGGTACACCTCTGACACTCCCAGGTACACCACCTTCACTCCCTGGTTATCCCCTGACACTCCCAGGTACACCTCAGACACTCCCAGGTACACCTCAGACACTCCCAGGTACACCTCTGACAGTACCTGGTACACCTCAGACACTTCTAGGTGCACCTCTCACACTCGAAGTTACACCTCTCACACTCCCAGATACTCCTGTGACACTCCCTGGTACTTCTCTGACACTCCCAGGTACACCTCAGATACTCCCAGGTACACCTCAGACACTCCCAAGTGCACCTATGACACTCCCAGGCACACCTCTGACACTCCCAGGTACACCTTAGACACTCCCAGGTACACCTCTGACACTCCCAGGTACATCTCTGACACTCCCAGGTACTCCCTGACACTCCCAGGTACACCTTTGACACTCCCAGGTACTCCACTGACATTCCCTTGTACACCTGTGACACTCCGAGTTACTCCGCTGACACTGCCAGGTACACCTCCGACACTGCCAGGTACACCTCCGACACTCCCAGATACACTTCTCACACTCCCAGGTACACCTCCGACACTCCCAGGTACACCTCTGACACTCCCAGGCACACCTCAGACACTCCCAGATACACAGCTGACACTCCCAGGTACACCTCTGACATCAGCACACTCATGACACCTGCACATCTGACACTCCCCAGTAAACCCCCACACTCCCCACACCTCTACACTCCCAGGCACACCTCCGACACCCCAGACACACACCTCTGACACTCCCAGGCACACACCCTGACACCCCAGGCACACCTCTGACATTCCCAGGCACACCCCTGACACCCCGCAGCACACCTCCCCAGACACCCCAGGCCACTTTTCACACCCCCAGGCACTCTGACATTCCTAGGTACCTCTGTCACTCCCCTGACACACGCCCAACACTAGGCACACGCTGACACTGGTGGCCACCAGACACTGCCCGGCACACTTCAGACACTGCCAGGCACACCTCAGACACCCCAGGCACACCCCAGTCACCCAAGGCATCTGACACTCCAAGCACCCCTGACACCCCAGGCACACTCTGACACTCCCAGGCACACCCCAGACACCCAGGCACACCGCTGACACCTAACCTCTGACACCTGCCACACCCCACACCCCAGGCACACTCCTGACACCCCAGGCACACCTGACACCCCAGGCACACTTACACTCCCAGGCACTCTTCCGACACTCCCAGGCACACCTCTGACACTGGTGCCACCTCTGACACTAGGTACACCCTGACACCTGAGGTACACATTCGACACTCCCCAGGCACTCCACTGACACCCCTGCACACCCCTGACACCCCAGGCACACCTCTGACACTCCCCAGGCACACCTCTGACACCCTAGGCACACCTCTGACACCCCAGGCACACTTCTGATACTCCCAGGCACACCTCCTTGACACCCCAGGCACTCCACTGACATTCCCCTGGCATACCTCTGACACTCCCAGGCACACCTCTGACACCCCCAGGCACACCTCTGACACCCCAGGCACTCCACTGACATTCCCCTGGTGCACCCCTGACACCAAGCACACGTCCGACACTCCAGACACACCCCACACCCCAGGCACACCTCTGACACTCCCAGGCACACCCCCACCACCAGGCACTCCACTGACACCCTGTGCACCACCCCTGACACTCCCAGGCACACCTCTGACACTCCCAGGCACACCGTGAGACACCCCAGGCACACTTCTCTCACCCCAGGTACACTGACACTCCTAGGTACTCCTCTGTCAGTCCCTGATACACCTCTAACACTCCCAGGCACACCGCTGACACTCCCAGGCACACTGCTGACACTGCCAGGCACACTCAGACACTTCCAGGCACACCTCAGACACTCCCAAGTGCACCTCTGACACTCAGGGCACACCTGACACCAGGCACACCTCAGACACCCAGACACACCTCTGACACCCCAGGCACATCTCTGACACTCCCAGGCACTCACTGACACTCCCAGGCACACCTTGACACTCCCAGGTACCCACTGACATTCCCTTGTACACCTCTGACACTCCCAGGTACACCGCTGACACTGCCAGGCACACCTCCGACACTGCCAGGCACACCTCCGACACTCCCAGGCACACTCTCACACTCCCAGGTACACCTGACACTCCCAGGCACACCTCTGACACTCCAGGCACACGTCCGACCTCCCAGATACACCTCTGACACTCCCAGGTACATCTCTGACACTCCCAGCCACACCTCCGATATTCCCAGGCACACCTCTGATACCCCAGGTACACCTTGAGACTCCCAGGCACTTCACTGACACCCCTGGTGCACCTCTGACACCCCAGGCACCTCTGACACTCCCTGGTTCACCCTGAGACTCCCCAGGCACACCCTGACACTCCCTGGTAATCGATATTCCCAGGTACACCTCCGATATTCCAAGCACACCTGATAATTCCCAGGCACACCTGAGACTCCTGTACCACTGACACTCCCCTGGTATACCCCTGACATTCCCAGGCACACCTCTGACTCTCCCAGGCACACCCTGATATCCCAGGTACACCTCTGACACTCCCCAGGTCCGCTCCTGACACTCCCAGGTACAACTCCGACACTCCCAGGTAAACCTCCGATACTCCTAGGCACACCTCTGACACCCCAGGCACACTTCTGACACTCCTAGGTATTCCCTCTGACGCTCCCTGGCACACCTCTGACACTCCCCATGTACACCTCAGACACTCCCTGGCACACCCCTGACACTCCCAGGTACACCTCTTACTCCCTGGTTTTCCCTGACACCCCAGGTGCACACCAGACACCCCAGGCACACCCCAGACACTCCCAGGCACACCAGACACTCCCAGGTACACCTCTGACACTCCCCTGGCACACCCTCAGACACTTAGGCACACCTCCACACTCGCAGGTACACCTCTGACACTCCCCAGGACACCGCTGACACTGCCAGGTACAACTCTGACACTCCATGCACACCTCCGACACCCCGGTGCACACTCTGACACTCCCCAGGTACACCACTGACACCCTGGTACACCCCTGACACTCCCCAGGCACACCCTGACACTCCCCAGGCACACCTCTCAGACACGCCCAGGCACATCCCCCAGATACCCCAGACACACCCCAGACACTCACAGGTACACTCCTGACACCTGGTGCACACCTCTGACACTCCCTGGTACACCTCTGACCTCCCCAGGCACACCTCTGACACTCCCAGGCACACCCTGACACTCCCCAGGCACACCTCTGACACTCCCAGGCACTCCACTGACATTCCCTGGCACACCTCTGACACTCCCCAGGCACACGTCCGACACTCCCCAGACACACTCTGACACCCCAGGCACACCTCTGACACCTCCGGCACACCTCCTAACACTTCAGGCACACCACTGACACCCCTGGCACACCCCCTGACACTCCCCAGGCACACCTCTGACACCCCAGGCACACCGCAGACACCCAGGCACACTTCTCACCAGGCACACCTCTGACACTCCAGGTACCCTCTGACACTCCCTGATACACCTCTAACACTCCCAGGCACACCGCTGACACCCCAGGCACACCGCTGACACTGCCAGGCACACCTCAGACACTTCCAGGCACACCTCAGACACTCCCGTGCACCCCATGACACCCCAGGCACACCTCTGACACTCCCCAGGCACACCCCAGACACTCCCCAGATACACCTCTGACACTCCCAGGCACATCTCCTGACACTCCCAGGCACTCCACTGACACCCATGCACACCTTGACACTCCCAGGCACTCCACTGACATTCCCTTGTACACCTCTGACACTCCCCAGGCACACCGCTGACACTGCCAGTTACACGTCCGACACCGCGGCGCACCTCCGACACCCCAGGCACACCTCACACCCCAGGCACACCTCCGACACTCCCAGGCACCCTCTGACACCCCAGGCACACCTCAGACACTCCCCAGGCACACATGACACTCCAGGCACACCCCTGACACCCCAAGCACACCTGCGACACCCCAGGCACACCTCCGACACTCCCAGGCACACCTCTGACACCCCAGGCACACCCTTACACTCCCCAGGTACACCTCCGACACTCCCAGATACACCCTGACACTCCCCAGGCACACCTCTGACACTCCCCAGGCACACCTCCACATTCCCTAGGCACACCTCTGACACCCCAGGCACACCTCAGACACCCAGGCACACTTTGACACCCCAGGCACACCTCTGACATTCCTAGGTACTCCTCTGTCACTCCCTGATACACGTCTAACACTCCAGGCACACCGCTGACACTCCCCAGGCACACCGCTGACACTGCCAGGTACACATCAGACACTGCCCGGCACACTCCAGACACTGCCAGGCACACCTCAGACACTCCCCAGGCACACCCCAGCTCACCCACAGCACTCTGACACCCCAAGCACCTCTGACACTCAGGCACACCTCTGACACTTGCACACCCCAGACACCCCTGCACCGCTGACACCCCAGGCACACCTCTGACACCCAAGCACACACCCCTGACACACCCCAGGCACACCTCCGACACCCCGAGGCACACCCGACACTCCCCAGGCACACCTCTACACTCCAGGTACACTTCCCGACACCCCAGGCACACCTCTGACACTCCCCAGGCACACCTCTGACACTCCCAGGCACACCTCTGACACCTGAGGTACATCTCTGACACTCAGGTACTCCACTGACACTCCCTGGCACACCCCTGACACCCCAGGCACACCTCTGACACCCCAGGCACACCTCCTGACACCCCAGGCACACCTGACACTCCAGGCACACCCCACACACCCAGGCACACCCCACCCCAGGCACCACTGACACCCCTGTCACCCTGACACTCAGGCACACCTCTGACACCCAGGCACACCTCAGACACCCAGGCACACTTCTCTCACCCCAGGCACACCCTGACACTCCCAGGCACTCCTCTGACACCCCTGATACACCCCCAACACTCCCCAGGCACACCGCTGACACTCCCCAGGCACACCTCCACACCTGCCAGGCACACCTCAGACACTTCCAGGCACACCAGACACCCCAAGTGCACCCCATGATACTCCCCAGGCACACCTCTGACACTCCAGGCACACCCCAGACACCTGATACACCTCTGACACTCCCAGGTCACATCTCTGACACCCCAGGTACCCACTGACACCCCATGCACACCTTGACACCCCAGGCACTCCACTGACATTCCCTTGTACACCTCTGACACTCCCAGGTACACCGCTGACACTGCCAGGTACACCTCCGACACTGCCAGGCCTCCTGCACCCCAGGTACACACACCCAGGGCACACCTCCGACACTCCCAGGCACTCCACGACACGCACACCCCCAGACACCCCCAGGCACACAGCCTGACACCCCAGGCACACCTCTGACACCCCCAGCACACCTCCGACACTCCCAGCCACCTCCGACACTCCCCAGGCACACCCCTGACACTCTGGCACACTCTTACACCCCCAGGTACACCCGACACTCCCCAGACACACCTCTGACACTCCCAGGCACACCTCTGACACCCCAGGCACACCTCTGACATTCCTAGGCACACCTCTGACACCCCAGGCACACCTCAGACACCCCAGGCACACTTTTCACACTCCCAGGCACACCTCTGACATCCTAGACTCACCCCTGATACACGTCTAACACCCAGGCACACCGCTGACACTCCCCAGGCACACCGCCGACACTGCCAGGCACACCTCAGACACTGCCCGGCACCCCAGACACTGCCAGGCACACCTCTGACACCCCCAGGCACACCTCAGTCACCCCAAGGCATCTCCGACACTCCCTGCGCACCTCTGACACTCCCAGGCACACCACCTCTGACACTCCACACCCCAGACACTCCCAGGCACACCGCTGACACTCCCCAGGCACACCTCTGACACCCCAAGACACACCCCTGACACTCCCCAGGCACACTCCGACACTCCCCAGGCACACCTGACACCCCAGGCACACTCTACACTCCCAGGCACTCTTCCGACACCCCAGGCACACCTCTGACACCCCAGGCACACCTCTGACACCCCAGGCACACCTCTGACACCTCAGGTACATCTCTGACACTCCCAGGCACTCCACTGACACTCCCTGGCACACCCCTGACACTCCCCAGGGCACACCTCTGACACTCCCAGGCACACCTCTGACACCCCAGGCACACCTCTGACACTCCCAGGCACACTTCTCACACCCCAGGTACACCTTGACACTCCCAGGTACTCCACTGACATTCCCTGGCACACCTCTGACACTCCCAGGCACACCGCTGACACTGCCAGGTCCTCTCCGACACTCCCCAAGCACACCTCCGACACCCCAGGCACACTCTCACACTGGCACACTCCGACACTCCCAGGCACACCTCCGACACCCCCAGGCACACCTCTGACACCTACACCTCTGACACTGGCACACCTCCTCACACCCCAAGCACTCCACTGACATTCACTGGTACACTTCTGACACCCTGCACATGTCCGACACTCCCAGATACACCCTGACACTCCCAGGTACATCTCTGACACTCCCAGGTACACTCTCTGACACTGCCAGGTACAATCCCTGACAATCCCAGGTACTCCTGTGACACTCCAGGTACACCTCTGACACTCCC